>NC_092454.1:415023-597439 GCF_036169615.1 Heliangelus exortis
GCAATCCTGTGTTAAACACAACACTTTTTATCCATCCTGCAAAAACAAGAGTAGAAATGCTGCAAATTCTTGCCTGTATCTTCCGGCAAATATTCCTTTAGTGTTACTGGAGGACATTTGTTATTTTACCTAAAAATGAGACTGAGATTGCAATCAAGCCTACTGAAACTATAAACTCTGTATGCTTAAAGAAATACAGTAGCTGCAAGGGTGCCATGAGAAAGCTGAGGGTGTGGCAGTCACCAAATCTGTGGTACCAGAGCAGTGTCAACACTGGCACTGAGAACATGCAGCATCCCAAAGCTGCAGGGGGAAGGAGAGGGAATCCCAAAGCTGCAGGGGGAAGAAGAGGCAATCCCAAAGCTGCAGGGGGAAGGAGAGGCAATCCCAAAGCTGCAGGGAGGAAAGGCAAGGAGATGCTGCTGGCCCAGCACCATCAGGACTAGGGACTGGACAAGGAGGGCAGAAGCAGAGCTGAAGGACAGGTCTGTGCCTGAGCAAGTACAAGAACGGTCTGCAAAGCCAAAGGCCTTTGATGTGGCTCCCAGGAATAAGAGCAGAGGTGGCAGAAGCACAGCTCCCAAGGGGCGATTGCAGACAGGCTGCTTGGCTAAACCAGATCCCATCCATCACACCGTGCTGAGAAGCTGCTGCACAAACTACTCCCTCTCCTCGTCCTTCTCTTTGTAAACATTTGGGAATGGCTTTGAGACAAGTCAGGACTTTCTGCCCAATCAGTTCTTGGCAGAGCAGGGAGGTTTTTTTGTTCAAGGACTGCACCACCCAGCTCTCTGCTTCCAAACTCAGAGCAGTCGCTGGGGCTCCCCCCACAAGCATTTCCTACCAGTTCAGCAACAAAACAAAACTCACAGGTATCTTTTGACAGATAAAACATCTCCAGCAATTTTTATTTATTCATGCCACTCTGGGCATTTATGCTGCTAGCCTAGGACGTAACATTTACAGTGGAAAACGAGGGACATGTTTCTAAAGCTCAGAACTATCCTGAGAGTCTTGCAGGATTTTATGTAAATGTTTTCAGGCTGGATTTGAATGGCTTTTTCTCCTCCACAGGTTCAATTAATAAGTACAGGATAGTGAGGTATAGTAAAGGATAATTATATTCTCCCCTATATTGTTCAGAATTTGGGGAGTCACAGTATTTCACCAGAGATGTAAGGTGCTTTTCAGAACACAGTTTTACCTCTACACAGCCCAAGCTGTTCTTGAGTCCTGGTAGCACTCTCTGGTAAAAAAGTTAATGCACTAGCCACATAAACTCGGGAGAACTAAGAGTAAAACTCCCCTGGTATTTTCAAAGATGAAACATTGCGTGTTGCAGGAGAGACATGGAATCAGCTCTGTTTGAGAAGGAGTTCATTACTTGGGATGTTGCTCTTTCTGGATGGAATTCAGTCCTGACAGTCTAAGCATCATGTGGAGACTGTTCTCCTGGCATTTCTATACTCATCTCCATCTGGTGTGCTTGGAAGAAGAGCCAGAAGAATGCAGTGAGTGATCCCTCTTCTTTCCAGAAGGCCCCCCAGGCAGCAGATAATGCCAATGGCAGGAATGCTCTGCAGGAAAGGGATGACATGAGTCCTGGACTCAAACAGCTCTCAGAAGAGCAGACTCCTCCTCTGACACCGAACGAGCCGTGGGTAAATGTTCATCAGCAAAGAAGACCTACAAAGCCTCTGCAAGAACTAAGTCTTGAGCTACCTAAGGCTCAGCAGGTTTTCATTTCTGTACCAGAGAAACATGATTTGCTTGTCTGTTTTTAAAACTCTGAACACAGGCTTTTCTGCTGTCAGGGGGATGGTAACGTCTGGCAGAGGGAAGCTGAGGACAGGACATCTCTGAAGTCAGGCTCTTCAGAGCCTCTCTGCCAACACAATAATGTGCAGGAATTCAGGAGCAAGATGGTTGCCATGCACATGCTGCCAAAGGAACAGGAAACTGAGAGAGATGTGAAATGTTTGGGCCATTATTTCCTTGCTGTTTATTTCTGAGGCTTTCCTGCTGCATGTTGGGGTCACCAGCTGGGCAGTGCTACTGCAGAAGTGGAGCCTTTTCTAAGATTTCCAGCTTTTGGGAAAGAAACACATGGCCTGGGAGGACTCTGCAGGGCAAGCACTATCTGCTGGCAGCGTGAAGCAGCCTCTGGCAACCAGAACCTAAACTTCTTGTCTAATGTGAGGACACAAGCTGAGCACTACAGGGAACCCGATTCCAAACCTGCACAAGCAGGAGTCAGGAATAATTCTCAGGAGATGTGTTAAATTGTTCAAGAATAAGTCTCATAATGTGACATTTGTATAAGCCTTGGCAATTAATTTCCTTGCTGAGTGGGAGGAGGATTAGCAGAGAGAGAAAAAAAAAGACAGTAGTTAAGGTATTGAATCTTCTGTGTTGTCAAAAACTTAAATAAGAGTAATTCTGTTGACAATTATACATCTTTACACAGTCAACACACATTTCTGGGTGGTTCTGCCTGATTTTTACCATCCATAGCTTTATTGTATACTTGTTATTTCTCTCCTGAAGCTGATCAGTCATATGGACATTTTTAAAAATAACCTAGATAAAAACACCTTTTTTTTTCCATAATAAAAGATTAAAAAGCTGTGGCTTTACCCACCTATTATAAGCAACTCAGCAAAAGCTCTCTGGCTTCCAACCAAGCAAAATGTATCCTACCCCCCATCTTCCAGAAACCCTCATCCTTCTCTAGAACTGTAAATTGATAAAAACTCTGGAATAATATTAAGCTTTCTTGACATCATCTTCCAAGGCCATGGTAAGGTCTTCTTTGACTTCTCTTTCTCTCTCTTCTAGGCTCTCTGTCTACTTACATTCCTCAATCATATTCTTATGCTTTGATGAACTTATCTTGATGGTCTGAAAGCCCCAGTATCCTCAAGATAGACCAAAACATGTTATTTCTTGATACCCTCCCCAGGCAAGCAGCCCAGGTGATGGGCTGTGTACCAGAGGCTGTCTGGTTTAGCTAAGCAGCAGCAATAGCTGAAATAATTAAAATAAATCTGCCTTTGAAGCAAGCTGAGTCAATAAATGGTAACTCACCCAATCCAATAATTACATGCTTCCTTCTGTGAAACTTGGAATAATAGGGTATATTTCCAAGACACTGTATTTAAGCAAATCAACAAAACAAAAAAAGAGAGTGCATGTTTATGTAGGTGCACACACAGAATATAAATATATTATTGACTATTTTTTGGTCCAAATAGCAGCACTTTTTGAGAAGCTGCAAAAATTTAATGCAGATGTGTCTACATTAAAATTTCTGACATTTTTCTAGAAGGCCACACATAAAGTATAAATCACACTTACCAGTGCTTAGGCATTTCTACTTTGCTTACATTGTGAGTTTAATCAAACAAATGCTATCAGCCTCTTACATCATAAATCAGCCATTTTAAGGGGTAATGGGGGCTTAAAGTAGGCTGAGTGAATGAATTTCTAATTAGCTCATGTTTCTCTGCATACTAAGGCTTGAATTTACTCCAAATGTGTGAAAAAAAAAAAAAATATCAAAAGGGGATATATTTTTACTGTGTAGATATCTGATAGTAATGAATTCTTATTTATAACAGCACTAGATATGCAATCCTCTCTGCTTTACAGTGCAACAACACCCTGAAAAGTTCCTTTGTTCAGAGAGAGGATAAAGTGAGCCAGTTGTGGAAGCTGCCACAAAGGCTCCAACAACACCTCCAACCCATCTGACAAAGGTGAAGAGCTCAGAGGTTTCAGTCCGAGCTCTTCTAGTTCTAAAAGGCTGTGCTAGGAGTTACAATGGAGAGTAGAGCACCCACAGGTCCCAGCTAATATTAGAGCAGGCACAACCTCTCCCTCCCCTCATTATAGATTAAATCTTTGTCCCAGCTCAGGGAACCCATCATGAGCTCTGCTGTGGGGTTTCTGCTGTGGGGTTTCTGCTGTGCTATACTTTCCTCTTAGTTTCAGGCTTCAAGCCATGTCTAAAGGGAGCAACACTTTAACTTCTACAAAGTACCTTTCGGTAGAGATGCAATACAGAGAAACAAGAAAAAGACCAAAGTAATTTATTTGCACTATATGTATGAAGTTCACCTCTGTGAACCACCTCAGGATTTCCTCTCTTGTTCTATTTTAGCAGAGACCAAACAGGTTACTTTACTACAGCTAAATGTGTGCAAACTTGCCATTACTACATGAAATCCTCCTTCACCTGAACACACGTGCAGAACAGCACAAAAAAGTGCTGACTGCCCTGCTGAGTCTGCCTGCATGCCCCTGTGATACAGTGATGCTCACAGCTCCCATCACAGGGGAGAGGCAGCCTGCAAGAGAAGCACAGAAGCTGCAAGATGGGAAGAGAAGAAGGGTGCTGGGACAAGATTTTTGTAAGGACTATATATGGCCACTTCATTGTAATGCCTCTAAAATATATATATATAGCCGTGGCTGTGGATATAAGCCCACTCATGAAAATGTTACATAAAATGACTCTTGAGAGGCTGCTAAAAGCAGCAACTTCCCTGAAAAACAAACAAACTGACTCACTTCCACATGGCATGTCTCTGTTAAAACAGAGATGCTGCTGTGCCATGGATAAACAGTGTGGGTTCCAGAGCCAGCTGCAGACCCAGTCCTGGAGCTGAACTGTGGGGTCCTCACCTCCTGCCCAGGGAATCTGTGACCAGGGAGCCTTTACTAGAGACTTCTGAGAAGAAGGATTTATCACCCAGTGCTGGATGGCTTCCTTAAAAACTATGCTTGAAACAGAAAAAAAAAAACCAAGAAAAAAAGAAAAAGGAAAAAAAATTCCACGTACCCTACTATTATCGTTATGTCTTAAGCTGTGTTAGCCTGTCAAGACATGCCAGACCTCATGGCATGGAAGCAATTGTAGGGCACGAGTCCATGACATAGTAATCCAGTAAGAGCATCTGGATGCATAGCCTGCAGCCACAAGGATTTATTTGTCCATGGTATTCTTACTTCTTCGTGACCATATTCAGTGCCTGCCAGAGTGTGCAGCAGCACTGAAGTCACTGAAATTACTCCACTAGAACATATCACTTGGAACTGCTTTAAAGATTATTTCATGCTTGCACAACACTTTGAATTTCTAAGTAATATAATTGCTTTAATACTTTTCTTTTTCCTGAGGGATTCCATCGTTACAGCGAATTTCCATAGAACTATTGCTGGGATTGCCTGGCAGACTGGTTTCTCCTGTCTATTGAGCAGAGCAGCAAGTGGGGAGTAGGCAAATAACCAGTGGATGCTGTCTGGGATAACAGTCCTGAGTAAGCCACAAAGGACCCCATGAATAATGTTGCAGTAATTTCTGATCATGGAAGTGCCTCCAACAATAGCTCCAGGGAAGAAGAAGGCACCTTCCCTCCGCCAGCTCCAGGGAATAATTGCAGGGGTTTTGTTGCCACTTCAGCAGAGCCAACAGAGGTTACCTTCCCTCAGGAAGCAGGAAAGCTGCAAATTACCCAAAGTGTGTTTGGTTGTGTGCACCCAGCAATGCAAGTCAGGAAATCAATAATGCACAGAAGGCAGTGCTCAGAGATGAACAATGAAACAGATTATGTGCAAGCTAAACAGGAGGGATGCTCCCTGCAGGGAAGGAGCCTCAGGACCAGAGCAGGCAGCTGTCTGGGCAGGCTGAGGGACAGAAAAGTGACAGTGGGGAAACACTGCATTTTCATTTCTGGGAACACAGGCTCACAGGGAGGGGCAAAAAAAAAAAAAAAAAAAAAAAAAAAAAAAAATCCATCTACAGTAAAAAGCCCCCCCAAAAGGCAGTCTTGCTATGTGTACTCTGAGGGCAAACCTTCAGTTTGTTCTGCCAGAAGGTACTGGATGATGAACCCCTGTGACAAAACCCCAGAGGTCCCAGCTGGGGAAGGGGTGTGGAGGAGGAGATGCCTCCTGTCTCCTGGCACATGGAGCAGCCTCTGCTCTGCTCCTCTCCCTCTGCACAGCCCGCTGGCCCAGCACCCTGTCACCCTGGTGGTATTCCTTCAGAATGGTAATTTCCTTCAGAAAGGAAATATGATAAAAACAGGCAGAGAAATCAGGTCACTCCCTTCTCGGTTCCTCAACCTTACCCAGGAGCCCTTAATTTCCAGCTATTTCTGTGAGACTGTGAGTATATTTTATTATGATGATTTTATCACTAAACCAACATCATTTATAATTTTACAGACCACAATAACTCCAAAGCACAGCAGCTGCTGAACATATGCCTGAAATTTACCCAAACTGTGAAGGATTTCCATTCCCTTCTGCTTCCTGAGCTAATCTGAAGTGACAGTGAATACATCTAATGCTTTAAAAGCATTACTTTAAAACTTTGCTGTCAAGATGCTCGAAAATATTAAACAAAGGTGACTTCTTGGGTTTTAGACGTTTTGCTCAAGCCTGTACTTAGTGAGTCTGAACCTCCAGGCTGTTCAGTACCCATCCCCTGAAAAGTCTGGCTTCTCCTAAGTGTCTTAAAATTGAGTTAATAAAAACCTTGAAGGCAAGCAATTATTTCCCAAAGCTCCTTAACATGGCAATGGGATCATATTGCAAATCCAGTTCTGGAGGGCCAAATTTTGAAACATCATCTCTCAGACACCCCACTCATTCCAGAAAAATCAATTTTATTCTGCATACTTTGCCTCTGCTCATCCCCAGCTCTCCTCCGGGAGGGGAGCACCCTTAAGCAGCCTGTGATGAGCTGCCTCAGGCCCGTGATCCTCACCCCATCCTTCAGCTGAAGGTGCAGCTTTTTCCTAGGGGTGGAGAGACCCAATTTGTTTCCAGCCTGGTGTTCTGGCAGCTCCAGCTGATGGCACAGATGCCCCAAGCTGCCGCCGTTCCGAAGGGAATGGCACGAAGGGCTGGGAGGGAGCACAGAGCTCCTGCGGGATGTGACAAGTGGCTTTGGGGTGAAATCTGCTCCGTCCCGGACTGCGGGTGCCGGGACAGCCACCAAGGAGCCCAAAGCACAGGAGGTCCCTGCCCGCGGGTCTTGGGGCGGTGAGGTTCTCCATCTCTTGGCCAGCGGGGGAATGACAGGGATTATTCCCGGGGCAGGGAGCTGCCGTGCCAGCGGTGCTCCTCAGCACATCCCGGGATCTGGGCACCTCCAGGGTTGGGGCGATGTGAGCTCCGCACCTCCCAGGGCTGCGCAGCTGCACCGCGACATCTGGATAGGGGACACGGGTGGCACCTTTGGGTGGCACCTTTGGGTGGCACCTTTGGGTGGCCAGCTCCTGCTGGCAGCCTGGCAAAATGCCTTCCCTATCGTTACCAGAGCCCCGTGAGTATCTCAGTTAACTCATGAAGCAAATACATTGAATTAATTCATTAATTAATCAGTGAATGGCTACCAGGCTACCAGTGCAGAACGACCCTTCTACCTCTGTAGAACGCAAGGGCCACACTTCCCCCACATCTCTGTGACTGTGCCATGAGAATTGCATTAGGATTTCTCTGTGTGCCTTAGCATGATTTAAGAGAAGTGATTTCATTATCAATCATTACTATTTTGTTATCACATTTGGGAAAAAAAACCCCAACCAAACAGCAACAAATAGAATCCAATCACACACACACACACACACACACACACAAAAAAAAAAAAAAAAAAAAAAAGGGCAAAACTTACGATTATTCTGATATTAGAAGTATTGTGAGGGTCCTGGCACAAAATGAAACCTAACTGACTATTGACTAATATTAAGTCAGAAATCACATGGCTATGTAAAGAGACAATGGAAAGATGAACAGGGAGATGGTTTTTACAGCACAATCTGTGACCCAGAGAGGCTTCAAACTGCAAATCCAGAAGTCTCTGAGCCACAGCCAGGAGCAGACACCCTCCTGCTCAGCATGGGACATCTCCCACCTTTGGGGACCTTTTGCTTCTTGGACCACTACATGGAAGAGTCCTACCAGCTGACTGATGGCAAGAAATCTGTCCCCAAAGACAAAGCCTGGCACAGAAATAATTGGTTATTTCACAAACTTACAGTTGGTCTTTGTTTAATAAACTCAGTCAGAGTAAACTGAGAACACGATGGAATGGCCTAACTCTGTGATGTGTTTAATACCCTGGTGGCAAGGTCCTTCTCAGCCCCCAAAGGAGCTTTCCTGGCTGAACAGCAGGTTTCAGAAATGGAGTTACATATAAAACATACAAAAAAGCCCCCCCCCCCCCCCCCCCCAAAAAAAAAAAACAAACAAAAAACAAACAAACAAAAAAAAACCCAAAAAACAAAACAAAACAAACAAACAAACAAACAAAAAAAAAACCAAACACACATTTCTGTTTTCTGCACGTGCAAGGAAATGATTCAAATAAGAACATGAATAAAGATGTGTAACAGAACTGCTCAAATACACAATTATCAATATGTGTAACTCTTGCTAAACAGGAACATTAGTGTTGGGTGCCAAAAGAGTGCCCAGCAAAGTTTCTGAACAATTAGTTACCAACAGCAGTGAACTCTGCCTTGATACCATGCTCACTTATTTAAATTGAGATCTGCTCAATGCTTTAAAAAAACCCCAACATTAACATTGACAAGCACGGGTTGCTACTGTAGTACTATGGACTTACTTTATACAGCTCATTCTGAAAAGGACTCTGTGGAGGATCAAGATAAAATATGGCTTTGGTTTGGACAGATTGGACCAATACTCAGAAAGCTTTGGGTATGGTTTGAAGTTTAGCCACAAACTGCTACTTTCATTGGAAAAAAAAAAGAAACTCAGTGTTTGTTTGTATCTACTTTTTTGTGTTCGGTTTTTTTTCCTAAGTAAAGGTGGCTACAATTCCCCACTTCTCAAAAAAGAAACAGTTTCTCAAGTTCTAAATCATTCTGGCAATAAAGAATACAAGAAAATCAAACAAACTGAGGTTATGCAGCTTTATAATCACCTTGGGGGCTGTGCAGAAATCTGTAGCAGCCTGATGGGGAAAATAACAGGCAGCACATCACCTGGGGGAGACAGCAAGGGGGCTGGGATTGCCCTGGGCTGGCAGCAAGAGGAGACCTGGCAAGATCCCCTCCTGCTCAAGTCCTGCTGTCTTCCCAGAAAATCTGTTATGCTGTGGTGAGCCCCAAACACTGACAAAACAGGGAAAACAGAAGCAAAGGCTGGGAAAGAGGATACAGAAACCAGTGGGGTTTTGACTCGAGTGTGCTGCTGGTTTGGGGCAAAGGAGAGAGAGAGGAACAAGGGAGAGGAAGGAAATATATAGGAGAAAAATCCAGAAACAGGATTACAGGAGACATTTGGAGAAGTGCACTGAGACTGACCACCATCAGGGTCTGAGAGAAGCCACAATTTACAGACCAGCTGCTGCCTTCCCCTCAAGCACAGAGCAGCACTTCCTTACCTTGAAAAAGTAATGTCTGGACTGGGCCATTAATCACTGCTAGAGCCATTAATCACTTGTACAGAGCTTTCTTATCTCTAATAATCTTCTTCCTGGAAGGACTCATGCAAACCTAGCTGTGCATACAGCTACCTAGTGATGAAGCCAAACATTCAGCCCTGGACATGAATTAACTTCCTGGACAGAGATGGAATTGTCAAAGGCACACGTAAAGCTCTGCTGCTTTGTTAACCCACAGTGCTGCTGGCTTTTAACTAGCTTTAGGTTGTGCTCCTCTGGGAGGAATCCGAGGCAGGAAGTAAAACAGAAAGCTGCTGAAAGACAGAACTTTGGAATCTGGCACCTCATTTTAGGTCTAGGGAAAAATAAGTCTGTTTAAACAAAGCTTTTTCTGACACAGGAAAATTGAGTATTGTTGGTACTGAAAAATAAACCAAGCAATCTCATACACACCCATCAGCCCAAAACAAAGATTACTTTTATTATAGAGCAGCGTCCACAAGTGGGCAGATTCTATTTCTGCAACAGCTACTCATAACTGGGTAGCTGAACAGTGTTACCCTCAGCCAGGTTCCCCCATACACAGAGAGACCAAACAGGCTTTTATTAGCTAGCCCTGCAGCAAGGGATCAGAGGGCCTGGTGGTTTGATGGTGTGGTGATTAAACACTGCAAGTTTCCAAGTGTTTTCTTTTTTTCCCTGCATGGGAACCCATTCAATAGTAAGACTGAAGTTATGCCTGAAGTAAGGAGGTTTGTTAGAAACTGCCTTTCTCACCTCAAGAGCAGAAGAAATTCTCCTGTAGTCTTTCTCACTCATTTTTTAATATGACTTGGGTAACAAGGGTGTGACAGGCCAGGTGCTGGTATTGCTACACCCACATGGACACAGTCACCTGTGCCTCACGGTGTTCACAGAGGGATAAATTCCTCTTCAGGAGCACCTCTGTGTCAAGGGGAGCAAACCAGATGCCTTCCAGGGAATTATGTTTCCTCCTTAGAGGTTGAAAGACAAGGGCATTTTGAATCAGTAAAATACAAAGAAGATTTTCCTTCCTCTTAGGTTTGGTCATTATGAAAATTTTCAGCCCAAGAGGCAGGTGGCTGCTGGATTTAAAATGGATGACAATGCTGGAAATTCTTGCAAGCATTAGTTGCAGCTTTGGTTCTATGTTCTGTGGGTAAGAAGTGGAGTTGGAATACAGCAGATGGCTCTTGAGGAGGAGTTAACCCAAACCAGGCAAACCAACAGCATAGCAAAGATCTCAAGGACATACTTGGCATATATTTAAACCAGTATTGCTGCCCAAAAATAACTTCTTTTCCAACTTTGAGCAACTTCTCCAGCTGTTTTCCTCCATCACTGCACCACTTTCTGCTTCCTGCATTGCAAACCTTTGAATACACAGATAATCTGAACAACCTGCACAGGGAAACCACAGCCCTGGTGAAATTTTACCCAGAAAAAAAAAAAAAAAAAAAAAAAAGTATCTCTGCCCAGGAGCTCCCACAGTGTCTGCAGGTATTACAGAACTCATCAACAGAAGTAACACAATTCATTAAGAAGAGATACCCCCCCTAACAAGATCCAAACATCACAGCCAGATGTGATGCCATCAAGAGCAGCTTTTACCCCATCATTAAGGTGATGCAGCACTGGGGATGTTGGCCTGTGAGCCTCAGTTTGCATTAGTGCTCACAGCTTTAAAAACAAGGCTTTTAGGACAGATGTAGCAAAGCAAAACCAGGAATAGAATGCAGAAAAATGATCTCCAGTATAGTTTTGGAGGTTTCACTTCTATAAATAAGGTCAAATTAAAACATAAATAAAGTTTGATTTAAATGAAAATAAAGAAGCTGGGCTGGTTTAGAAAGAAAACATGACAGAAGCACATGTTTAATTTATAATGGCCAGCCACTGAGCAAAAATTGGAAAGAATTATTACAGAAATAGCATACCAAACACTAGAGCATTTGGCTTATGTTCCAGTTCCCATCATCACTTTAAGAGACAGCTAATATTTTCCGTTTTCCTCTGTTTAATCAGATCAGTAAATATATCTGCATTCCACTTGCCATAAACTGCATTATTCGTGAATAAAAGTGTATGCAAAAATGTCATAACAATTAAAAAAAAAAATTTCTTTAATCTTTAGGAACATTTAGTGGCTGTTTTGCTCTAAGATGGTCTATATAATAAACTTAAAATCTTCATAATGGCACTGCAGGAAACAGATTTCTGGAAAACAACAAAAATAGTCTCAGCAATTTTTCTTGCTACACAGCCTGGTGCAGGCTCCACAAACAGCCCTTCCTAGCACCACCAGGCCTGATACCTGGGCCAGGTGTTAATTTCTTGGGTTATATCAGCACTCTGCACTGCTGCAAAACTTTTCTTGGAAGCTGCTATGCCCGGGGCATTTGAGAGGTGGGGGTTAACTGCTCCTCTTAGATTGTGCCCTAAAAATCCCATCTGCCTACACTCAGAGCAGTATGGGGGTCAGGAAGGGGGGCACCCAAAGGATTTGGCCAGAGCCCTGCCAGGAGTCAGCAGCCCCAAGGTTTGGGGGTGACACCCATCCCAGAGGGTTACCATGCTGTAAAGTCTGAGTTCTCATTAAGCACCATTTTGAAACACTTTCCTGGGTGGGGGACTCTCTGTGCACCAGTGTACACGGAGGCTGAAGCACCATCAGGATGAGCCCACTGGTGCTGTTTGCTCCTGGACACCTTCTGCCACCAGGATGGTTGCCAAGGTTGCCACAGGAGTGCAGATACAGGGCAGGTGTGTCTGTGTGTGCAGCAGCAACACCATAGCAGGCCTGAGGCAGGATGACCTGATCAACAACTAACCCAGAACAGACTATCAAACCCCCTCAGTCTCCAGGTTTTAAGTCAGGTGAAGTATTAATCAGGTACAGCAGCATCCAGGATCACATACTAAGGTTTATGAAAACTCATGGAATTGAAACTTACAGGTGGAGCTTGTCACATTCGTTTGATGAGTTCCCAGAAGAGTCTTGAGATGTTTACATTTATTTTGATGCAGCCTGAAAAAAAAAAAATACAGTGAAAAGGACTGCAAACAGACACAGGGTGGTGGAGCAGAATTGCACTACTGTCAACCTTAAACTTAACTGCTTTATTTGTCACTTAATTAATAAGCAAAACTATTGGTTTCAAGTGCTGACAATATCATGGTCGAGCATCCTTCAACTCTCCAATCCTGCCTTAAAAGGATTCAGGATCCAGGAGTCCAGTCTGACCTTTTAGAAAGGCCCAAAGTTTTAAAAACTGTACCTTTTACAAAGTTTTCTCTGTAACACTGCACAGTCCTAGTGATTAGGACAGGATAACATAATCCTGTCACTAGGAACACCACCAGAGGGGGGTCCCACTGCCCACACTGTCTCCTTGCTGCAGGCAGTTGTTTCCCCACGCCACAGCCTGGGCGGGGAGCAGGGACCCCCGGAGCAGCCCTGGGGGTGACAATCTGATGGCAGCAGCCATTGCCCTGGTCCCCACTGGTCCCCTGTGAGTTTGTGTCAGTTGTTACCAGAGCTGCGAGCTGTGGAGCCACGAAGAGAGGCAGAACGGCACTTGACCTTTTTTGATGGGGATGGGGCCTGGGGCTGCCTCCTCTTCCTCTCACCACGCTGGGCAGCCACCTCTCCCCAGCCTTTGAGTGACACAGCCCCAAACATGGCGTGATCCACCTCACACCACGAGTGCTGCACTACCCAAAGGGAATGTGCTGCTGTGGAAGCACTCCTGGCATCTCCCCTGGTGACAGGACAGCCACCAGCACCATCCCGTGACAGGACAGCCACCAGCACCACCTCACCTGGTGACAGGACAGCCACCAGCACCATCTCCTGTGACAGGACAGCCACCAGCACCACCTCACCTGGTGACAGGACAGCCACCAGCACCATCCCGTGACAGGACAGCCACCAGCACCATCCCCTGTGACAGGACAGCCACCAGCACCATCCCGTGACAGGACAGCCACCAGCACCATCCCCTGTGACAGGACAGCCACCAGCACCATCTCCTCTGGGTGTGGACAGGGCCGAAGGGGCAGAGCCGGGGGTGCTGTGCAGCCTGTGGTGAGGAGGGGGCAGAGGGGGTCTCGTTGTCCCGGAGAATGATCCCTTTTGTTCTCCATTACCTCGAACAACATTTCCCCCTCACCATTCAGCTTCCCCCCCTCCGGGTCCCGTCCCTGCTCCCTCCGGAGCCCCTCTGTGTGAACTGCCGCCGGTCCCGCCCCGCCGGGGGGACTCTCCTCAGGGCTGCACCTTTCCCAGCCCCTCAGGGGGAGCGGGTCCTGCTCACGGCCCGTCCCGGTCCTCACCCGGGGCAGGGGTCCCGGCCGGTACTCCCCTCTGTGTGCCGGGTGCCGTGCCTGGTCAGGACGGGGACAGGCACAGGCACCGGGACAGGTCCGGGGCCCGAGCGGCCCCTCCCCTCCTCCTGCGCGGCTGGGCCGGCCCGGACGAGTGGGGGAACCCGTTTGTCCGGTCTGACGGCGGCTGCCGCGGGGACTCCGGGCGGGAGCGGGGCGGTCGCTGGCAGGAGAGGGCCCTGAGAGAGCGAGCGGCGGGACCCGCGCCCACAGGTGCTGCCGGCGGGCGGGCTGGGGCCGCGCTGCTCCCCTCGGCTGCACCCCCGGCGGTGGCCGAGCCCGGAGAGGCGGGTGCCGGGCCGGGAAGCGCAGGCGGGGAGGGACGGGGAGACGGCGGAACCGGGAGCGGGGCGGGCCCGGGCTGCCCCATCGCCCCCCGGAGCGCTCGGTGGCGGTCAGGGCCGGGGCTCCGGGACACGGCCCCGCCAGAAACCGACCCCGCTGCCACAGGAGGGGTGAGCGCCGGCACCGGGGCCGACCCGAAAGCATTTTCTTTGTCAAAATATCCCCCGGGAGCCGCCGTGGTTCGGCCGGGAGGTGCCGAAGCCGAAACGTCTGGATCGGGAGCTGGCGGGGACTCGGGGTGTGAAGGCGGCTGCGAGGGCTCTGCCGCGGGCTGCGGACGGGCGGGGCTGAGCCCCGGGCGAGCTCTTCTTCCATTGGGCTGGGGAGGTCCAGGAGCGCAATGAACATTTAAACAATTAAATATTCATTCACAAGAGAGCGGCCTCGGCGGGGACCGTGAGGCGGCCGCTGGGAGGGAGGGAGGAAGGGGAAAAGGGAGGGAGGAAGGACGGACCCGTCTGCCAGGTGAGGCCTTTGCACCTTCCCTGCCCGGCCCGGGTGCGGGCCCGGGGGTGCGGGACCGCAATGTCTGTCTGCCGGTGGGTCCCGCACAGCTGAGGGGTTCTCGTCACCCGTGGGGACAGCAGGTTTCGATGGGAACCCTGCAGTGATTTGAGTCTCTCTCTGCCACCCGCAAAGATGTGCCTCAGCTGATCGTCAGACTTGCCACCGAAGCTACTCAGGCTGGACCCCCGGGTGAAAGGGAGGATAAAGCTTTGCTAGGAGGTAAGGCACAGGGTAACAAGTGCTCTGGCAGATACCGCTGGTTGCCGACCTGTTTTTGTGGCCCTGGGCTAGGTGCTGTGCTTCTGTGCTTGCTTTTCTTCCTCTGCCCCCCTGCCCTGTGTCTATAAACGAGGAAAATATCCCCCATGGCTGTGGGGTGATCACTCATCAGTCAGTGTGTGTGCAGCCTGTAGGGCAGTAGGAGGTGTCCATATTAAAGAACTGTGAAAACTCTGCAGCAGAAAAATATCAGTAAAGTTACTTGTGTGGTTGGGCACCCACTTGGGGGATGAAAAGCGTTTTGTGACCCCACAAATGTCAGTAACTCAGTTGTGTTCCCTACTGCTTTGTGTCTATAGCTTACACAGCATCCCTTCTCTTAGAGTCTGGAGGGAACTGCATTAAATAGAGCAGCTAATGAAGCATTTCTCCACTGGCTTGAATGTCAGCAGAAACGTTTTGAAACTGAAGAAGGCATACAGTACAGGGAGCTGCTGGCAGTAAATAGTTTCTGGTAATGAGTAACACTGTGGTGGCTTTTGTCTGGTGTGTGTGGTGGAGGGTCTGAAGAGAACCTGAGAGTGCCCTGGGTGAGTTGGTGGGACCAACAGCCAGCCTGGTTCTTGAACAGTCCCTGCCCCTGTAGCTGCTGCCAGAGTTCTGGGGTTTAACTCCCTGCAGAAGTGGCTCAGATTGGCTCACAATTTTCTGTGTGGTTCTGTTTCTTTTATTTGTCTTCTTTTCAAAGTCTGATTCAGGTGTCAAGTGGTATTTGGTCATTTTGTGTTCTTTCTTGTCAGCTTCTACACTGCTGTTACTGTTGTTCACATTAGAGCACATCTTTCACAGACCTGTATTTGTTAACTTGTAGGTATCATGCAGATTATTTTTGGTCACTTCTAAACAGTTGTCTTAATTTAATTTTCCCTTGTGAGACAGATTGGGAATGGTCTGGTCCCTTGATTTGCAGTTTATGATGATGAATTCAAAAAACCACTTGGTCTCTTTGCATTCAAGTTTCAAGCTATTTAAACTAGCTAAAACTTATTTTCTGTGATCTTTTTTTGTTGTGGCCTTTATTTTGGTGGCATAGGTAATGCTGTTGGGTCTGAGTGTAATGTGCTACCTGCATTGAAATATGGGGAGCTGTTTGATTGTTTTTGTTTAATTATAAGGGGGGTTAATGTTATCCTTGGCTGTTTCCTTTATCTGGCCCCTGTTAAATGAGATGCTTTGTGTAGATGTAATTGAACGCAGGATATTAGCCAGGAGCTTCTGAAACCTAACCCCAGCTCCATCTGTGACTTACCTCATGGCCTAGGGCAAATCACTTAACCTCTCTGTGTTTCTGCACTTGTCAGGGGTGAAGAACATGCCTCTTATTCTATCTGTCTGAGTCTGAAGGTGCATGAGCTCTCATCCCTGCTTTGGAGATGCTGTGCTCTGTGAGAGGGCACTGCTGGTGCACTGTTCCTTTTTGGGAAGCTTATAAAATTATTCTCAGTAGTGTCAGCAGTGTGTTTAGTTTCTGCCTGAGAGGAGGAAGAAGAGATGGGGGGGACTGGGTTTGAAGAACTAACCAGAAATCTCTCTTTTTGCTAAGCAAGGAAAATTAAGATAACTATCACCTAAAAGAAATCTTCTGTTGTTATTGCACATGGTCTCATAGGGTAGAAATCAGCCAAGAAATGTTTTCTGACATTGTTTCTTTACAGATGGAGCCTAATTTAAAGTTGGACACAGGGGACCCTTGAGCTGCAGCACACACCTGTGGAGCCTCTTGGGTCAGTCACAAGCTGCATTGGAGAAAGGTCAGTTAAGGAAAGTCTCTCTAGATGCTGACAGACAAAAGGTGTATTACTGTGTAATCTCCAGCCTTGTTGGCAGGAAGTAACCTCTACTTTTTTTACAGTTAAAGATATCTGCTGGTTCTGATGGGGGATGGTAATATCTAGCAAGAAAAACTATTTAGAAGTTCCAAAAACCTTCCATCCCAAACAATGCAGTTTATGTATGCACAAAACCAGTTCTTTTTTTCCTATCCTGAAACAAAGTTATGCTGTTTTATAACATGAACCTTGAAAAGCAAGGTAACAATCTCTGTTAACAGTCAGGTTGAAACCCCTTCAGAGTACACTGGAGCCTACAGATTGAACAAAGGTTACCAACTTTATTATCTTCTTCAGAGATAACTTGTCCTGACTTGGACTTTAAATGATGGGGAGTCTGCATATCTGTTAATGAAAAAACCTAGTGCAGATAATGGGTAAAATTATTATTTTGTTACTGCATGTGGCCCCTCTTCAACCATCCTCACTTACCCTCAGGCAACGTGGACTGGAGGCTATGGGTCTCTTGTTATTGGTATTTTCAGTTAAATTGCTGGGAAGCATTAGGAGAGAAAGCATTTGGAAGCTGGTGTTCCCCATATCTTCAGTTTCCCCTGATGATACTCTGGTGGTGGGTTTTTTTCCATTTTGGTTTTTTTTTTTCCCCCTAAGATTGGTCTTGGACATCTGTCAACAGTACAAAACTGAACTCCCTCTCTCCAGAGGGTTTCAGAGGTTTGATACCTCAGCTTGTTTGGCTGGGGCTTCAGTATGTTCAGTGGAGAAACTGCCACTTCCCTTCAACCAGTATGGAAAGAACTTTTGGAGAAAGCAAGATTTCACAGAGCTTGGTGGTACCAAAGTGTTAGAGTTCTCCTCTGGTGCTGGCAGTGTGGGTAATTAGGGTCATTAATGCATGCAGAAAGGGTCTGGAGCTGATTCCTTGTGAAAGAAATCTGAGGATTTCACAGGGTTGGCTCTGCTTGATGCCAGTAACAAAATCCCTTGGAGCTGGAAGCAGTCCAGGTCAGTAAGTTCTTGATCCTCACAGTTAAAGAGCTAGAGCTGAAACACCTCTGTGGAAACACCTTTTTTAATGAGTGGTTGCCCTGGCTCCATCGTGTGAGGTGGGTGAGGGTGTTTCCAGCTGCAGGAGGAGTTGGAAGATGCTCTGCAGCTGCCTCCCAGTGCTGTGAGAGGCAGGTCTGAGCAGCCACATGGCTTGCCAAGGCAGTTTGTTTATACACTGGGGAATAACAGGGCAAGTTTTGCTTATGTCTGTGTCACCAGCATCCTTATTCTGCACCATTACAGCACCTCTCTTTTCCCACTTCAGACATGGGTGAGCTGATAAACATAATGTGAAAGCTTTGAGTGGAGCACTGTGGGCATCTGATCATACAGCTGTGTACACAAACATCACTTGCCTGCACTGTGGCATTCCCAGACTTTTATCCCAGTGCTAATATTTCAGAATTTGTGGTAAAGGGAGATAAGCAGAAATCATTTATTCACAAGAGTTAACCAGCTTCAGGTCTTGCTTTGTCTGGTGGATGTTACAGTTGCTGTTACTGCTCATGCTTTGTCAGTGTGCAGATTGTGTAAGCTGCATTATTTCCAATCAAAAGATACAATATGGGCACTTTTTGATGCTAATGCTTATGAAAAGTGAAATGAAGTGAAGTGAAGTGAAGTGAAGTGAACCTCTGCTATTGAGACTAAATTCTAAGTAGCCTCTGCATGATTTGTGGCCTCAAATGGCTTGAAACCACTTCTTTTGTAAGTGTGAAATGAGGTACTATTGTGAATTAAAATATATATCCTTAGATAGAGTTACAAAGTTGTGTGTTTGTATACACATATGTGTGTAGAACAGCAGCAGATGATACAAGCAAGCTGACTCATATATATAAGACCTGTTGCTTACAAAACTGGTTCCCCAAGGATTTCTCATATTCAGTGATGGGCTGAGTCTCCACAGGCACTGTTTGAATCTTTTGTGGTTCTGCTGTGTGGTGAAGATGTTGGACTCACCAGGCATGACACGGGGCCTGCTGTGTGGGCTTGTCTAGGTGTACTCCTTCACCATCAGCATTTTATCTGTAGCCATATTTTAATCACTTTAACTTTTTTCACCTCATGTGAAGCATGTGTTGGCAGTTTCAACGTGGGAACTTTCTCCAAGGTCACAGTGCAATGAAGATGTGTAGGGTCAGGAGTTTGTTTCCCCTCTACCTCACTTTTGATTATCTTGGACTCTCCAGTGTGGTTTGAGCACACTTATTCCAGAACTGCATGCCTGACCCAGGATGTCTGTGGTGTAGGTGCAACCGCTGAGCTCTGGGAGCTCTGACAGACATGCAAACCTCTGATTATCTCCTCATCATGCCTGGCTGCAAGCTGACCCATTTGCTGTGCATGGTGTGAGCTCTCAGCTTGTCCCTCAGCATCACCAGGAGCTGGGATGTGTCTCTGCAGCATCACCAGGATCTGGGATGTGTCTCTGCAGGATTTGGGATCAGCTGTGCAGGCAGGAAGCAGGGGCCTTTCCCACAGCCAGCAGGAGCACTGGGGGTGCTGAAGGGCACACACTGTGTGTGATACACTCTGAACTATAGGCTGTGGTTTTTTTGTCTAATGCAAAGTGTTCTTGGTTGGCTTAGAGGAGCTGAGGCTTTGGGATTCAGTTTGGCCACTGCTAAGTACCTGATGGAGCCTTCCTCAGGTGGGCAAGGGCACAGGGGACTTCCAGTGGTTCCCTGAACTCTTGAGGTTGCCTTTCTCAAAAGCATTTTGAGAGCTGGGCTTCACCAGGGCCATGGCATCCTGTGAGGGTGCATGCAGAAGTCAGCGTGTTCCAGAACAAATGGCTGACAGAAATCATTCATTCCCCTTGAAGATGTAATTTGGGGGTGTTCAGTTATTTTCAGGCAGTCATTCAATGTGGTAAATGTCTGTATGAAGCAGCTATACAAATCAATACAAACCAATGTGCTGGAAGCCTGTCATTTGCATGGCAATCTGAGGGAAGCTTAGCAGCATTTGGACTGCAGGTTATTTCTGTGGCCTGTTTGTGCTGATTCATGCTGTTTCAGGTAACTACTTTTCCCCTAAAAGCATCATAAAGATCAGCAAGATGGGCTGAGTTGTTCAGCTGTTACCAGTAACATTTCCTGTCTCTTATGAGTAATACGTGATCTGCCTCTTGTGCTTTGAATTATGTCTAGTTTTATTATTTTCCTGCTTCCTTGTAGAAGCTCTTGTTGCAGGTAGATTAGTTGATGAATACATTTTTAATGAAGGGTAATACTCTGCTGAAGCATTTGGCTGCAGTGAGAACAGAAATGTCCTGCCTAGCCCTTGGGAGCCCCTTTGCCCCAGCCAGGTTTATAAAATTGTCACCTGGACTGAACACTTTGCTTTACATTTGTGTTGTCAGAAAGGACAGATAAAATGAGTCTCAGATGCAGATGTCTGCTTTAATAGAGACATCAAAGTACTCTGGGGCTCTCAATTCCTTTCCTGGTTGTTTGGATTGCAGTCCTGTTGCTCTATGGACCTAAACAGGCTTTGTTTCATCACCCCTTTTTAGCTTAAAATCCCAGTTACTGGCAAGATGAACAATGTGCTACAGCTGAAAATAGCCAAGCAATTACTTCTGACTTTTGGTGGAAAATGTAATTGAATTAATTGTGCATCTGCTAAGGAGTCCTTGGGGGGCCCCCACCCCAGAGCTGAGTGTTAGACATGGAGTTCTGGCTGGGTTTGGGAGGGCACATTCAGTCCTCCTCTGAGCAGGCTTGGGTTTGCACTGTTCCTTTCTCCTGTAACACACAATAAAGAAAAAAACCTAGTAAGCAGAGGAAAGTGTTTTAAAAACATGGAACTTGGTGAGAATGGAAATTCAAAGCAATTCTCTTTTTTCTTTTCCTGTTACTCTATTGCAACACTTCTCCTGCTGGCAAGGCAAAGGGGTATCACTTGCCCAGCTCCTTATCCCCGGGCAGGGTGCTGGCTGGGAAGTGCTGGATGGAGTTTCTCAAGTGAGATTGCAGCGTGTTCTCACCCCAGCAGGACACTGGTGCTGCTGTGTTACAGCCAGGGCTGTGCTGGTTTATGGAGGGGACTATTTCCCTATCAGTTTGGCAAAACACATTTCTTTGTTTCACAACAGCATGAACCTGACAGCTTTCTGTTTGCATGACGTGGTAAAGGGCTTGGCAACTGCTCATGGTTCAGCTGCTGAGCTGGGGCAGCTCTGGCACCCTCAGAATTAGAGCTGGTGCCCGAGAGAGGCTGTGGCAGGGACCTGCTCTGCTTTTACCTGGGTTTTGCTTTGGTTTGTTTGGGGCTTTGTTATTTGGTTGTTTGGGGTTTATTTGTTTGGTTCGGTTTTTGCTACTTAATGTAATCTTACTAGAGTGAAGAACTATGGGACAAACCTGTAATATCTTAGAATTGGGCTTTGAATTTATTTCCTTTTCTTTTTAAACACATACTTAAATATCAGTGAAGCATCTTGATGCAGAATTTTTGCCCTATTTTAACTCCAGAGACCTGAAGTAGTTCACAAAGGTCTCTCTGAGCTTGCTTTTTGTACTATCTGAGTTTGGCTTATGACTCTTACTTAAAATATTGATGTTATTATGTTCTTCAACAAGGGTCTGTGGCAAGGTTTGAGAAACTCTTGCACTAAGCTCTGCAGAAAGGTGTGAGTTGGCTGTGCAGAATAATGTGCTAAGGGGATGAGGCTGCAGGCTGTGCTTCTGTTCTTAGGGACTGATGTCTGGCAGGTATGTGATTGCTAGGCTTGTTCTGCTTCATATTCCAGGTTTTCATGTCCACAATAAATAAAAGTAACAAACTCAGCAGCATCTAAAATCTTTTACTATATATATGCTTTGCTCTAGATGGATCTGTAACTTTGTTTTAGGGCTGCTTTGAGCAAGTACCTGATTTTCTGATTTGCAGCATTCAAGTTATGCTGCTTGGGCTCCTCAGTCTTGTAACAGTGCCATATGCAGAGGAGAATTTAGAATAGGATTATTTTTGTTGTTGTGGTTTACTGCCTTCAAACAAGTGCAATAAATGTGTTGGTTTGGTTTTGGTTTGGTTTTTTCTTTTTTTCTTTTTTTTTTTTTTTTTTTTCACCAAGGTTTAAGTTATTCCCAATTAGTTGGTACATGCCCTGAGGCACGAGCAGCCAGAAAGTTACTTGTGTGTAAATATGCTGCCAGTGTGGAGTTCTCTGCCCTTGCAACTGCTCAACTTGATCCCCCAGCAGCAGAATCCTTCAAGGTTTAAATGTTACAGATAGCCAAGTAGGTCTCATTTTAGGAAATGCTCATTCTGTCTCTGAGAGGAGCTGCGCAGTGGTTTTTGTGCTGGAATTTTGTTTTGCTCATTATTTTTTTTCCCACCACGTATGTTCAAACATTACTAATCACTGGTTGAATCTAAGCTTGATGTGAGAGAGAATTCTTTCAGAGAAATTTGGTTTTAGCTTTTTGATAAGTCTATTCAATGCAAGATCCATAAAAACAGTGTTCATTTCAGGTTATGTTATTGTGAAAAGGGAAAACCAGGTGGTGAACTATTGTTTGAAACATTTTTGTCCCCAGTTCCAGCAAACCCAACCCCTTTTTTTGTTCACTTGAAAGGCTGTTTTGTAAGTGTTTGTTAGTTCAGCTCAGGTCTGAACATAAGAAATCGTCTGTCTCTCTTCTGAGAGGAGATCCTTTTAAGATGGGACCATTGATTTATTTTATTTCACCATTGTTCATAAATAATCTGTTCCCCCTGCATGGCATCACCTTTCTACCTTCTTGTTTGTTTTGGTTTGTTTTATTACTTGTGGTACCTTTTTTCCTCCTCAAAATAGTAACTGCTGCAAAAATCAGTAGGAGCCTCCTCTCTTCCTGCCCTGTTTATTTCCTCCTTGGTTTCTGCTGTCTCCATCCTGCATCCTGGTGGATGTGTGCTGGCCTCTTTTCCCATCCCCTGCTAGCTGGCACCTCTGCTGCTCTCTGCTGTCGGTTCCTCCCTTCTCCTCTTTCACCTCCTGATCCCTCCCCATCTTCCTCTGAACTTCTGACATGGCACTGACACCCCAGCCAGCCCTTTTCATGCAGACCAGGTGTCAAGAAACTCAATTCTAACCCTCTCTGTCACCCTGTCACCGTCAGACTCCTTCACCTTCATCCCCACACCCCCTCTCTGCTCTCTGGGGCACTGCTGGTCCCCAGGGGCAGGCTGTGTGTGGAGCAGGCAGGCAGCAGTGCTGCCCAGGAGGCTCTGGGGATGCCAGAGGGGAGGTCCCTGGAGGTCCCTGGGGCAGGGATGCAGCAAACACTGCCTGAGATCCCTGCCCTGTCTCCTGCAGCCAGCAGCACAGGCTGCTTCTCTTTGCATGTGAGGTATTTCCATTGAACTGTGCATCTGTAATGGGAAACAAATGCAGTGGTTTTTTTGACATCTCATTTAACCCTTTGCAAGATTAATGAGTTCATTAATCATTAAACAGTTAATGAGTAAAGTTTAATAGACTAAAGGCTGAATCTGTGTGTGCTGGGGCTATAGGCTGGTTTTGTTTATCTCAGAGGGAGAGCAATTCCAAGGTCTGGTGGTATTTTCTGTTCTAAGGACTGCACACGTAAGGCTCTTCAGCACTCCCCCCCAGCAGTCCCCACGTATCAGCAGGGCAGAATCCATGGCTACTGCAGACCTTCCTGCAGTTATGGGTATTGTATGTTTATTTCAGAGAGGATCTGAATGTCATGTCCTGCTATGAGAGGGCTTTGTCTCATATTCACACTATCACAGAAATGCCATGGTTGGAAAAGACCTCTCAGATCACTGAGTCCAACCATCAAACAGCTTGGGATTGAAAACATAAGGAATTTCTTCTGCCTGAACAGACATTCAGTCCCCAGAATATCTGAGTGAATGTAAGCCCAAAGCAGAGATGTGGGTGCAGAGTCTGGCCCTGGCTTGCTTGCCACCAGCAGAGGAGGAACAGTGGGGATTGCATCAGGGACCTGTTCCTGCCATGGTTCTGTACATGTTGTCCTGGGCCCCACGACTCAGCTGGTAATGAGTAGGTTGCTCTGGAGATAAATCTTTGATTCAGGTTTCTGGTTAATACTTTTCTTCCTTTCTTTATTAGGTGAAATATGAGATTGTCTGGGGATGGGGTGGTAGCTGAGAAAGAACAGAAGGGGTAAAAAGAGGAGAAATAAACCAAAATACCACAGTGAGGTATTCAGATGCCTGAGTTTGAACTCGAGTCTCCTGTGTCATGAGGTGAACTCTCCAATTCCAAGGCTATTTAGGAAAATAAATGATCTTTTCACCAAAGTTTCAGGTTCCACACCCATGTCAGTGCCTACCTGTCGTATCCCTGGCTAATTGCATCAGTGAGCAGCTTCGAACAGCTTGAGTGGGTCATGGGGGAAGTTATATTAATTCATATTATATCAGAACGTGCCTTCATATGATACCTGGTGGTTTTGGCTTATTTTGTAACCTGCCAGACTTGAATCAGCACAGTGCTGTGGCTCCTGAGTGCTGCAGGCTTTGGGCTCCCAGCCAGCAGTCGTGCCATTTGAGTAGCATATTAAGTGCTCATGTAATATTTATATCTCTCTTATAAGAGATATTAAAGATGGGAAAGCATTTGGCTTGACAAAAATAGAAACCAATGCGGATATTGTCAGGGTTTGGTGTCAGCCCATTTGTAGGTGCTGGTTGGAAGGGAGCTGCACGTGAGTAGATGGCTGCTGGGCTCTGTTTACAAGCAGTTAATGGGATGATGTCTGTGCAGCAGATACCTTAAGCTGGAGAAGATATCTCAGAGATTTAAAATGCTGGAGGAGGCAGGGATCCCCTGCTGCACATCCTGCTCCTCTCTGAGATCCTCCAGCTGCAGCAGCCCAACTCACAGCTACATTGGGAGTTTTCCCAGAGCTATAATTGACATAAACTTCATGGCAAGGGGAGATCCCAAGCTGGGAGATCACATGATGGTGCTCGAGGGTTGGGAAGCACTTGCACATTCTGAAGTACTTTGGGCAGAGGTGCACACACACATCATCACAGCTTCCACTGTCTGCTCTTGTGTGCTGAGCCACAAATTTGTGATAAACTTCCTGGGGCCTTTGGACACCAAGACTTGCAATGAGGAGTAACCTCTGGAGAGGGGAGAGGAGGTGAGGGCTGGTTTGGGAGAGGCTGGGATGGAGGGGCCCCCGATGGTGTGGCTTGCCCTGCTGAGTGCCTGGTGCTGGCCCTGCCAGGTGTCTGCAGGCTCCCAGGTTCCTCTCCCCGCTCAAGGTGTGCTGTGCCAGGAGCACAGGGTGTTCCCTGGGCTGGCGTGTGAGCACGTGTAATTAATTACACAGAGCAGAATGGTGACGAAGGGCTGTGAAAATAAGGGCCTCATGACTTAGGTCTGTGATGGAAAACCCAGCCCCTGCTCAACGCTCTCCCAGGGAAACTGGTTTCAAATGTGGCTTCTGGTGACCAGGATCAACAGAGTGAGATCACAGCCCTGGTTGCCAGCTCTTGCTACACTAACTCCTTTCCCTGATTTGCATGAAATGCTGGCAGGACACCAGCAGGATGATCTCAGAAAGGGATTCAGAGACCACCTTGGATGAGGACTCCCAGCCCAACGACGAGGTGATGCCGTACAGTGACGATGAGACGGAGGACGAGCTGGAGAATCATCAGCCTGGGGCTGAGCCAGGACACAGCCCCAGCAGCAGAGGCACCCACGAGGGAAGGGAGACTCTGAGGAGAGGTAACCTGACAGAATCTGGGTGTGGGGAGCAAAGGATGCTGAATGCAGAGGCTGAGCTGTCCATGGATCGGTTTGATGTTTGTGCTGGTTGGTGGGGTAGGATTTGGAATGGCTCATCTGGAGCTGTGGAGGAGTAATTGATGGCAATGCAGTTTAACAAGGGGCAGAATGATAACCAGCTTCATTCCCATCTGCAGCCAGACCTCTGCCTCTGCTCATTGCGTAGAGCTGCAGGGTGACCTCGTCCTAATTAAGGCAGGCACAAGGTGTACGTAGCCTGTGGTCTGAGAACTGCTCCATGGAACTTCAGATCCCTGTCTTCTCCATCATCTGGAGACCTGAGCCAGCATAAGCAACTTTGCTGTGTTTTGTCAGCTGGTTTGCATGTATTTCTGCTTTCTAAGTCTTGCACAGATTATCTTTCATCTTCATTGCTAACTTTTTAGCCTCCTGACTTTACTTGCAGTGGTTTCAGGCTCACAGAAGGGTTGGGTGAGTAGCAGGAGTTCAGAGAACCCCCTGGAGACAGTCTGTGTGCTGCTGCCAGCACAGGAACATAAACAGGAGCAACCTCTCTGGCTTGTTTTAGACATACCTGTCCCTAACCTTTGTCCAAGGAAAGTCTGTAGCTACCCTAAATACCTTCTTCTCAGTGTTGCAATGTGAGTACTTTTTATTTAGCCACTGCCTGTTTAATATGTACAGATTTCCTATTCACGTGGCAATGGGGAACAGTTGATCACCTCAAATGTTACAACCACCTATTAATTGTTTTCATTTTATAACCACCTATTACACGTTTAGTTTTGGGGTTGTTTTTGTTGTGTTTTGGTTTTTGGTTGTTGTTTTTTTGTTTGTTTGTTTGGTTGTTTTTTTTACAATGACTGGGGTAACATAATCTGTAGAATAAACAGAGTTCTCTTAACCTCTCATCATCCATCACATTTTCTTGAGTTCTCATCATGACTGTTGCTCTCTTCCCTCCTCTCCTTGCTCTTTTTATTTATCTCCAGGTACTTTATTCTGTAGATGCAGTACATCAGCAACCACAGGTTTGCTTTATGGCCTGGTATAATCACAAGAAAAAGAAAATAGGGAGAAACAAACCTGAAACAGGACCTCCTAGACCTTCAGTTTCTTTTCTGAAACTTTCTGCTTTTTCCTTTATCCTGGTGGATTGGAGGGAGTCTGAAAACAGGGAGTTGAGTTTTCATTCTGTCCCCCAAAGGGCTTGTAGTTTCCCCTGGTTCAGTGTAACCACGAGCTCCTGCTCTGTATACAGTTAATGTTACCCCAATTCTTACCCAAAATGTGGGCTAGAACTGTGGGTATGGCAGACTTCCTTTGAACTCCAAACCAGAGCAAAAGCTGTAAGGAAGTAAGAGATGTTAAAGATGTCTTCATTATCTTCTCAGCTTGCAACCATTATGCTGGAAATGAAAGTTGTGTGGTCCCAGAGATCCTGGATATCATTCACAGGCTGGTTTGGGCTGGAAGTGACTTTATCAGCCAGGTCTGACCCCCCTGCATGGACAGGGACACTTCCCACCAGCCCAGGTTGCTCCAAACCCCATCCAGCCTGGCCTTAAACACTTCCAGGGATGGGGCAGCTTCCCTGGGCATGTCAAACAAGAACTTGATTAATGCATTGGATGGGGGAAAAAAAAAAAAAAAAAGCAAAAAAAAAAAAAGCAGCAGCTTTGTGGCTGGGTTTGAGTTAATCAGCCTTATCAGTCATTCCTACCTCAGAGCAGCCCTGGAGCACCTTCACCCCTGCTTCCCCAGGGCCCTGGCAGTGGGTGCCAGTCCCCACCCCACACCTCTGCCTCGGGGAGTTTCAGCCCATCCATGCTCCACAGTGCTGGATGTGCCCAGGTCACGAGGAACCCATGAAACCAAGAGGAGCACCCATTAAGGACAATTACTGTGGGTCAGAGAAAAGGGGGAGATATTTGGCTGATGAGTCAGGAAAACTGGATTGCAAAATGTCCTCTGCCTCATCCTTCCCAGGCAGGCAAAGAGCTCCTGGGAATCATCTTAAGAACTTGCTGAAGGAATTCGGAGGGGAGTTTCTTTGGTGTGGGCAGGGCCTGACTTGTGGGAAGGAGGTAGCCTGGGAAAAGGGGAGCATGGAAAAGAACTTGACAGCAGGAGGCATTCTGACAGTAGCAGTGGTCAGACAAAAGCTGTGTATATCCCCAGATGAACTCCATTTAAAGATGGACTTTGTAGGATTTAGGCTAACAAGAGTGATGAAGGCTGCTCATAAAATACACAAAGCCTTGGTAAAATCCCATAGGAGAGAACAGACACATAGAATAAGAACAGAACTTTTGAAAACACTAGGATAGTGAGCATTAGAGAAAAATGTGTTCCTGGGAATCACCAACCCATTCCTGAGGAACAGGCCTGGATGATGGGAGAGAGGGAGTATCCCATAGTCTGTGCAGGAAGAGGAATAGAAAGGAAGATGCTAACCACTGAGTGCTAGGTAGACACACATGGTAGAAAACACTGAGTAACTGGACTTCAACAGACTCTTAGCACACTGAAATACCTGCCCCTAGGAAAAACAAATAGCCTGAAAACTTCTGGAAAACCCTTTTTAGACAAAGTACTAAAAAGCAGTCCCCAGTCTTGTTTCAACTGAAAGTACCTATAAAAGATGGAAAGAGAAAACCTGAAACTGGCAGATTTGTTCCCCTCTGTTTATGTTTATTGTGAGGTGCTGACCCATTCTGCTTTGTCTCTTCCAGACTGCAGCTGGCAAGTTAAAGCCAATGATGAACGCTTCTACGAACAGCCCCAGTTTAAGAGAACAGTTTTTCTGTGTTTCAAAAGAAGCAAATATTCAGTAAGTTTTCTTTATCTCAGCTTTGTGCTAATAGTACTTGTCAGGGTGAATACTTAATCTCACTGAGACCTTCCCAGCCACTGCTGGTTTGTGTAAAAGCCACAGCTGATGATTCCTTAGGCTTGTGTCCTCAGTCTGAGTGCCAAGTTTTTGTTACTCAGCTATGACTGTTGCAAACGTCTCCATAAAGTGTCACCTTTCATACAAGAAGTGTCAGTGTAGTATCAGGCAATACCCTGATTAAGATAGACAGGGGCAGCCCTAAAAGTAGACATTTGGGCATATCAGGTCATTTAAACTGTCTAAATACACCTGATTATGATAAAGGAGACATTTTAATCTTGTTTATCAGGACAAAAGATTGAATTATTTTTTTTCCTGGTCCTAATTTTTTGATATAAAGCTAGGATGCTTGTATGTGGTGCTGCTTGTGAGTAACAGAGGCTGAGGCTGCAGGGGGACACTTGGGCTTTGTCTGCACTGGTTCCCTGCTGAGACACCTGCCTTGCAGACTTGGGATTATTTCAGGTGTGACTATGAACATTTAATAATTAAATGCTAAAAGTAGAGCTAAACAAATGAAAATCCTTCATGCTTGGACTAGGTAGGGACTGGCACTCCTGAGAGATAACCCTTGCTTGTCTGACATTGTCCCTCCTGAAGAAGCCTAATTAGCAGTCCTTTGTGTCTGGATTTACTGCTTGTAGTCTGATGCCCAAGAGCAATTGTATCCCTGACAGTGAGACCCTGTGTTGAGCAGGTAATGTAATGTCAGGAGGCATCACAGAGAATATTGCCTACAAGGAGGGGAGCACAGAAGTTTCCTCCTCTTCTCTGTGCTCATCTGGCAGTGCCATGTGCTCCCTGTCATTTGTGGGGACAGGCTGTCACCTTTCCATGCTGGTACTGTGCAGTATCAGTGTAGTCAAAGCTTTAGTCTGAGATGCTTTTTGGGGTGTGCTAATGTCAGTGAAACAGGCCTTTTTTTGCCTTATTTTGTTAAGATGATGACCCATGTTAAACTGTTGAGGAAAAGTGCAACTCCAACCAAGTTGATAGGAAGGATTACCCTAGTAAAATGTTTTACTTAAAAACATGAATTGCACATTTGTAAGGTAAGAAGAATCTGCTGTTGTGAATGACATCTATTTTTCTTCAACAGGGAAATGCAATCAAGACATACAAGTACAACCCTATCACTTTTTTACCACTGAATCTGTTTGAGCAGTTTAAAAGAGCAGCCAACTTCTATTTCCTCGTTCTACTTATTTTGCAGGTAAGAAAGGCAGAGAGAATGGTAACTGTGTGTTAATTTGGGGTGCTGATCTACTGAGCCACATGATGCTTATCACACAGTTGGGTGCTATCCTGTCAGGGAATCACAGGGGACTCTGTGGGGGACTCTCTCTGAACTACTGCAGAAAATAAGCCCATGTTCACAGAAATGCAATTGTTAAAGAGGTGATGCTGAGGCAGGGCAGCAAGCTCAAACTCTCCTCCAAGACTTCTGTTCATCTTCACAACTTGACTTAAAATTCTCTCTCTGTGTTGGTTTCCTTTCTTGTGTTATAATCAGATCACCATTAAATGTCTCAAAGTTGACCTTGAGTGATAGATAATACTTTTTGTCTTTTTTAGTCAATTCCCCAAATAACAACCCTGTCGTGGTACACAACGCTGCTGCCCTTGCTCCTGGTGCTGGGAATCACTGCAGTCAAAGACCTAGTGGATGACATTGTAAGAAACATCTTTTGTTAATATTAAAAGCAAAAAACCCCAACAACCCAGTGTTGTTAATTTCTTTCACTGTGACACGCAGTAGGGAGCACATTCTCTGCTCCTGCTTTTCAGGCTCGTCACAGGATGGACAGTGAGGTTAATAACAGGACATGTGAGGTCATCAAGGATGGAAGGTTTGTACTGTTTCCTTCTTCACTTTTGTGAGTGCTGTTTGTTACTAAGTTTCATCACAGGTTTTAAGCCACAGGTGATAGGGAAAGTTCAGCATTTTGTCCTTTATTATTTCCCATGTCTCTGTGAAAACCTAATTGAAAATGAAGGAGAATTGCCCAAAGGAGTAATTTAAACTTAATTGTGTAACACTAAATCAGTAATAAGAGCAACTTCTCTGGAGAGAAGGGCAGAAATTCATACACAGGTGAAGAGGGAAGAGAAAAAGCAGTTTGACTTCTGAGTTAGAGATCCCCAACTAAATTGCAGTTACCAAAATGAAAAAAACACACCCTGCCAAGATTTAATGATTTTATAGCAAGGGAAATTTAATACTGCAAGATTTATAGAGTTCACAGTGTTCTAGATTAAATACTAATATTATTAAATTATCTTAATGTTAGGTTCAAGAACACAAAATGGAAAGATATTAAAGTTGGTGATATAATTCGTCTGAAGAAAAATACTTTTGTTCCTGTAAGTACTTAATATAGATTTGTTGTATGTTTCTGCATGAATCTTGACTTGAGTTTATTTGATGCTTAATTTTTTTTTTTGTTTTTCTAGGCTGATATTTTGCTGCTATCCAGCTCAGAACCAAACAGTCTTTGCTATGTAGAGACAGCTGAACTAGATGGGTAAGGCTCTGTTTAAGGATTTCTTGGATTTAAATTTGCCTGCTTCTGAGCAAGAAGTTACTAATTTGGCTAAAAGAGTGGGAAGTGTCTGTTACAGTCTCTAATTGTCACTTGCTAAGCCAAACATGTAAAGCTCTGTCCATGTAAAGACTGACGAGTACCAGAGGTTTCTTCCAACCTGGACTTTTGTAGGATTTTAAACTTGTCCTATTCCCTGTCAGTGGGAAAACAATAATACATATTTTTCTTTGGGAGTTTTTGACAAAAAGGGCTCAGCTAAAACAAATTTTACTCTCATGTTGCTTTGTAAATATTGTTTCAGTTCATGTCATCAGAAAAACTAGTGCTGAATTATTTTTGAGAGGTCCCTAATGATAGGGACCTCACCTAATGAGGGGAGATGTTAGTTTTTCTGGATGAGTGGTATATTCTTCACTCAGCCTCTAGTGATCTTAGAAACTGTGACTTACAACATCGAGCAAAACAAGGTCCTGTTTCTGTTGCAAAAGGTTTGTTCTCTGCTGGAGCTTTCAGGAGCATCAGTTACTAAATGTTGCTTTCAAATAACCATGACTTCAAACTTCATGAACACTTCATGTCCATGCAAATCCATGGCTTTGCCTTTGCTCCCATGTAGGAGGCTGGCACCTGTGGCATATTGATTTGCTTAATTTAACTTTGTTCAAACATCTTTCCTACATCCACATTTTTAATAAAATGACCTTTTTCTTCCTTTCTTCTTAGTGAGACTAACTTAAAATTCAAAATGGCCCTGGAGGTAACGCACAGACACCTTCAAGAAGAGAGGGCAATGGCAGACTTTAATGGTTTGTACACTTTTATTCTTTTATTCAAATGTTGCTCAGGCAGTTTACAGCCCAAGTAAATAAACCCTGGGTGGGGACGGAAGTGTTGCCAGGGGTGCTTGTGATTCTGCAGCTGGTGGCTTCCTGGCTTTTGTCAGGAGGCAGTGGAAGAAAATTGCCCAAAGGAAACTGGTTCTGCACAAAACCTGCTCTGGAGATGAGACCTTTGCCAGGAGTGAGCTACAGCACCATGAGCAGGGATGCTGGAGCCCTTTAAGAGTGTTTGCATGCCTGCTGTGCAAAAAAAAAAAATTGTTTGCTGTTGGAATTGGACCAGGAAAATATCTTCTGTTGTCCTTTCAAATTTCTCATCATGATCTAGATGCTTTGTGGGAGCATTCTGGAAACCTGGAGGGCAGGAACCCCTTTTCTTAGTGAGACCTCTCACAGAATTTTATCTCAAGCTGAATTTTGCAGCAATCTTAAAATGGCAAATGCTTAAAAAAAAAGGGGGAAAAGAGTGTTTTTACAGCTTACATTTCAAAGAGATTGTTTACTCAAAACACTCATTTTCTCGAAAAACCCAACCTTATGAAGTAAGATTACTTGTGTGGTGGGTACAATTCAATGCATTTTTATTTAACTCTTGCATATTAACCTATTCTCCTCCAAATTTGTTAGGTGTGATTGAGTGTGAAGAGCCTAATAACAGACTGGATAAGTTTGCAGGAACATTGTTCTGGAGAAACACAGGTTATCCACTGGATGCTGATAAGATTTTATTACGTGGGTGTAAAATCAGGAATACAGATTTCTGCCATGGAGTGGTCATATTTGCAGGTATTTATGAATTGAACATGTGTAATATTAACTGATTAAAAGCATAACACCTTTATCAAATAACATTTTCTGTATTTTACGGCCCAGGCTTGTAAAATAGTAACACCAACACTTGTTTATATGTTGTAATTCCTCATTTTTTATCTTTATTTCTAGGTGCTGATACAAAAATAATGAAAAATAGTGGGAAGACAAGATTTAAAAGGACAAAAATTGACTCCCTTATGAATTACATGGTCTACACTGTAAGCTTTTTTTGTTTAAAGTTCAGCTGTCTGAGTTCATTTTATGTGAGTAGGGTGAATGCAAATTTAGGAAGCTCGAGGCAATGTTTCTGAGGTGTCTCTGTGTACTCTGCAGATTTTTGTTCTCCTGATCCTGCTGTCAGCTGGCCTGGCCATCGGGCACACTTACTGGGAGCAGCAGATTGGCAACTCCTCCTGGTACCTCTATGATGCACAGGACTTCAGTCCTCCCTACAGAGGCTTCCTCAACTTTTGGGGATACATCATTGTTCTGAACACCATGGTTCCCATCTCCCTCTATGTCAGGTAGGCAAACACCCTGGTCTTTAATAGCAGAACAGGGGACGGGGCTGAACTACTTAGCCCATGGAATAACAGTGAATGGACCTGATTTCCCACTGAGGGTAACAAGTACAGCTTCATGTCAGGTGGGAAAGAATATTAGTTCTCTGTCTCACTAAAAAGACATCAGGTACACTCACCTTCTTCACTGAGGGTTTACAAGAGAGCAATCTGTATGGTTTTCAAATAAACTCATCAGTCAGGAGTCTTTGACTTAGAATTCAAGGCTTCTCCTACAGTTTTAAGCCTATCTGCTCTGTATTTGACTAAGGAAAAAGTTCTCCCAAGCAGTGATCACTGACAAAATTGGAGACTGGATCCTGTAGTATTTATCTTCCCAGTCTAACTCCACAATCACAGTGCACAAAGGAAACTACTTGAAAAAATAATATGAAAATGGAAAAAAATCATGTTTTCTAGATTTGTTTCCGAAAAAAGGGGACTTATTGCTCCATAAAATATGAATAGTTTTGCCTTTGACAAACCTGTCTGTAAGATACTTGAAGTCATCCAGACTCCTACCTGATTGATCTTCTCCACATTGTACTTAAAATGCTCTTCCCCAGAGGGATTTCTGTTGATGCTTTGGGCTTGATGAGGCTGAAATGCTTTTCCCCAGCTGCTGCAGTGCTGCTGAAGCTGAGCTGTGTGGTCCCAGCTCAGCTGAGTGGCTGCTGCAGGGATGATGGTGCTCCCCAACCTTCTGCTAAGTGCAATCCTTTGGTCTTAAGCTACGTGGGCAATCTGAGTCCTGGAAAACAGCCCCAGTCCCCTGGAACTGATAACCTGTCAGTATTTTGAAGTACGAGTTGCTTCTGGCAGTAAGAAAACTCATTTTGTTTCCCTCAGTGTGGAAGTGATCCGTTTGGGCCAAAGCTATTTTATAAACTGGGACCTGCAAATGTATTACCCTGAGAAGGACACGGCTGCCAAGGCCAGGACCACCACACTGAACGAGCAGCTGGGGCAGATCCAGTACATCTTCTCTGACAAGACAGGAACCCTTACACAGAACATCATGACCTTTAAAAAATGTTGCATAAATGGCCAAAGATACGGTGAGTCTGGTGTGGAAACCATGGCTGGCACAGGAGCTCTGGGCTGTCAGAGGAACACAGGGAAGCCCCTGCACAAACCAGCAGGAGTGGTAATGTTTGTCTGCACATGAGGCTTTTTAGGTTGAACTGAGCTGCCACAATTTAGCTCTGTCATGGAGTAAAGCTCCAGTAAAATTGAATTGTTGGGGGTTTCCCCTTCAAAAAGAGGAAACTGATTGACTTGAACAGAAACGTTTCAGTAGAAAAGTCAGGACTTAGTGATTTACAGAAAGGTTTATGTTTGGTAGAAGTCCTTCAGGGACAGAATTAATCTAGAAAGAAATAAGAACATTTAAGGAGTTCAATCAGCAGTTCTTCGTTTCCATGTTAGTTACTTCCATGTTCAGTCCTGTCTGGGTTTCAATTTTTGGTATAGGCAGCATATGTACTTCCAAACTATTGTTTGGCAACTCCAAATAATGAAGAACTCAGTGTGCTAATGCCATGTGCTTATGAAACATCCTACTTCTGAAGAGGTGAGGAATTTCTGATAGTGAAAGCAGTTTTAAGACAACATGGATGTTTAATGACAATTCCATGGCATGCTTTTTTTCCTTTGTGTTTGCTTTGGTGTCTCTGGGATACACAAGTTCAGCTGCTGTGAATTAATTTGCCTTTTTTAAAAAAATCTGAGCTGTTCTATTGTAGTAGATATTGTATGTATTTTTTATTTTGTGATTAGACTGCAAAACCTTTGTTATTCTGTCCTGTGCCTTCTAAGTGATGGTGCTTGCATTGCAGGAGACTGTCGGGATGAAGCGGGGCAGCTTCAGAGCCACCCTGAGGTAGGTCAGTCCCATCTGGCAGTGAAGTCCCCAGTGTCTGTGGAAGAGGGAAGGTTCCCTTGCCAAAGCATCAAGAGATGCAGGTAGGCACAAAGCAGCTGCACAGGAGGTAACACAGATTCTCTCTTCTTCTGTTTTCTGAGCAGCAGGTGGATTTCAGCTGGAACATGTACGCAGATGGAAAGTTCTTGTTCTACGATCACTACCTGATAGAGCAAATAAAAGCTGGAAAGGAGCCAGAAGTTCAAAAGTTCTTCTTTCTGCTTGCCATTTGCCACACAGTCATGGTTGACACTTCTGAAGGTGAGTAGGTTTATCTGGGTTTTTTCTTGTGTAAAGCAAAAACTCCAATCCAGTTGCACAAGGGTGGGGTCTGAAGTTCGGTCCCGTAAGTTAGAAGGAGTGTTAGGCTGCTAATTAAATGAAACAAAAGCAAGAGCTATTCCCTGTGCTGAGTTTATCTGATTCTTTATGGGAGGGAGGAGGGCTGTCTTTATTGCAGTTACAGTTGTGGCAAGTCAGTATCTTAAATAACAGCAGACACAGAAATGGAACAGTTTACACAGAGGTCTTGTGTTTTCATCTTACAGCTCTTGTGTCTGTTCAAATACATCTTTAAAATCTCCAGAGCATAAACAAATAAAACAATAAAGACATAGCATGGTCTCTGGTTCCACATACACGTGTGAAAGTACAAACACATTTGGAAACTTGTTTTCAGTGTGAAGAAACAAGTGTTTTCAGCATGAGACTTTCATGTCTTACTCCTGCGCTCACCTTCACAGACCTCTACAAATCATGGATGTCTGTCCTAAGAGTACTGACAGCAAAGAACCAAAATGAATTACAAAAATGTAATAGAAACTAAATTTAAAGGTGAATAGATATTGAAACATTCATGAATGTGAAAAACAAGGTTGGAAGACAATTAAAATACTAAAGAGTGAAACTGCTTTACTTCCACCTTTGCCAGGTCTCCGTGAGACCAACAATCTCTTGTCCTTGTTTGCCTTTCCTACTCTTCCTCTTTCTGCTACATTATGTTCATGTCTGTGGCCAAGGACTTGTTCTGTGGAGCTTCCTTTGGAAATGCTTAAAATGATAAATTGAGAAATTAAAATATTTGAGTTGTATTTGTTTTGAGACAGAGAAGTTACGGTTTTTACTTTTCTACCTGGAGGGAAGAGGGTCCTGTGACTGTTTGGAAAGCACACATAATAAAAAGCAGGGCTGTCTCTACTCCCTCTTCTCTGTGTTCACGGCACAGAAATGTGTGTCAATTTTTTCTCTGAGGTGTCCAAATGCCCCTGTAATGCTCAGGTGTACCCTGCCTCTCTCTTCACTTTTTCCATGGTCCAGGCCAGCTCTATTACCAAGCAGCTTCCCCAGATGAAGGGGCCCTGGTTACAGCAGCCAGAAACTTTGGCTACGTTTTCCTGTCACGGACACAGAATACCATCACCATAAGTGAAATGGGGATTGAAAGAACTTATGATGTCCTTGCCATCTTGGATTTCAACAGCGACAGGAAGCGGATGTCTGTCATTGGTGAGCCCATCACAACCAACCTCTGCACGAGGGCCCACTTGTGTCTCACGGCTGAAAAAGGGGGTGCCAGGGAAGCAGTTTGAAGTCAGGACTTACAGCTGTGTAGCACACACTCCTGTGGGAGATTTTAACCCACACAGCTCTGGGTAGCAAAAGAGAGGCTTTGCAGTGAGGTGCCAGTGTGTCCCCTAGGCAGTCCTGGGGCTCAGATGTGGCCTCTGCTGAAGACAATCTTGGGTCCCTTTAGTAGAGTCATAGACCTGAAGAAATGCTGCAAAGAGGATTTATTCCCCTTTTCCCCCAGAGAACAAACCAGCTGTGTGTTCCTCTAGCTGTTGGAACACTGGGTATGCAGGCTGAGGTGTAAGTAGCTCTTTCAGTTTTGATTTTAACAATCTTTACAGAAATAGGTTACTGGAACCCATGGGAATCAGTTAGAGATCTGCTGTTTTTTAAGATCATGGTTATGGTGTGTCACATCTCTGACAAATGTCTCTGCCCAGCTCCTGTGGGTGAGTGAGATGTTAACAGTGTATGAACCATGGTCCAAAACATAGTCTTTTGGAGCTTTTAAGTATCCTACCCTGTCATGAAAGAGGAGAGATGTACTTGTCAGGAAGGTTACTTAACTGAACAACAGTAGAGAGGATGAAGAAGAAACATGGTCTTGCAGTTTTGGTACTTAACTGAAGTAGACTGAAAAATCTCACTGGAAACTATTCCTTTATTTAAATGGACTCTAACATCCTGTCCCTCCTCTCACATTTTACTTCACAGTAAGAGAATCAGGTGGAAATATAAGGCTATATTGTAAGGGAGCTGACACAGTAATTTATGAACGGTTGCACCCAAGGAATCCAAAGAAAGAAGCTACAGAAGAAGCACTAGATGTACGTTTGTGTTTTATATTATTTTTTTAATTATTTTTTTATTTCATTCTATAATCCAATTTTATTAATTTCCTTCTCCTGAGCTATTAAAGCAAATGCAGACCTGTAATGGGTCCTACAAGTCCCAAGCCTGAGAAACAATCAAGGCAATATAAGTTTTCATGCATGACCTTAAAAATGTGTTCACTGGAGTGTCATGAAAAGTGAACTTAAAATTTGACTATGTGCTCTTTTTTCATAGTTATCGCTACACTCTGCTCTTTTTGGCACCTCTCCAGTCTTTCAGTTCAGACTGTCTTGTCAGCTATAATTTAATTTTTGGCATTTCTGAAATGTCCAGGAATAATTATGCAGACAGATTTGTTTTATCAGTCTTACCAAATGTTTACAATCTTACCTCTTACGTTTGGTTTGCAGATAAAAGGTTTTGTTTTGTGGATGTGCTTTTTAAATTATCTTTCAGATTTTTGCAAATGAAACTCTTAGGACACTCTGCCTGTGCTATAGAGACATTAGTCATGATGAGTTTGAAGAATGGAATAAAAAGTTTGTGGAGGCCAGTATAGCTACAACAAATCGTGATGAAGCTCTGGACAAAGTATATGAGGAAATAGAAAAAAACCTGATTGTAAGTAAAACTTTATTTTCTTAGTATACTTTTATCCTTAGATAAGAATAAACATAACTTTTTGAAAATAAGTTATCCTTGTTTATTAGATTTTTATCTAGATCTTGTAAGTATTTTTTTTTTAGTTTAGAGCCATGCTAAATTTTAGAGCTTTATAGAATGAATTGAAATGTATTTTAGTGCTTATTTTTCAGGACACTTCTCTAGGCATAAGTTTGTCTTTATTGAATTCTGAGCTTGAAATCTACCTTAGATGGAAAACATCTGCAGAACAGTTTAATTCTCAACTGAAAATGAATCCTTCTTCTACACACAGACACTGCATACAGTAGCTTTCTATACACACTATTTATTCCTACTACCTACCTGTATTTCAAATATCTTCCAGCTGCTGGGAGCCACAGCTATTGAAGACAAGCTACAGGATGGTGTTCCAGAAACCATCTCCAGACTTTCAAAAGCAGACATTAAAATCTGGGTGCTTACTGGTGACAAAAAGGGTGAGTTTACTTACAGCCAAAGAGCTGGTACAAACAGCACAACAGGGACTGGGATAAACGCAGGCTAGAATTAAACTATGTGTTCCCAGAAAGCTCCCAAGGAAACTCCACTTAAATCAAAACTGTTGGAATTTCTGAACTGGGCAGAATTCCATGCCAGCTGTTCCCAGGCCAGAGTTACTGGATGGGCTCCTGTGTGACTCCTACAGATTAGACTGGGTGACTGGTCTTGTCACTGTCTTCTGCAGGGAAATACCCAGCTACTGCTCTTCCAAACACCAAGCAAGTGCAGGACAACCTGCTTTTAACACCACAACACACAGTGAAAATTTACTTTACAAAGAAATCACAAGTGCTGCTGACAGAGACTGATTTGCATTTCTTTTGGTAGTTGCTAGCCTGCAGTTCAGCAACACATTTTATTAATTCATCTCAAAAAATGGAATTAAATTTAAATTTGGACTCAAGCATGTTTTATTTTCTGTTCATCCACGATGGTAACAAAAGGGAACTTCTCATACTGAAGCATAACTTCAAAAATTAGTTATGAGGACCTGAGGGACTTCTGACTGCTCCCAACAGTTACTCATGACAGCAATTTAAGTAAATACTTTCCTTTTTTTAAATTTTGTTGTTGTTGTTGTTATTGTTGTAGAAACTGCTGAAAATATTGGGTTTTCGTGTGAACTCTTAACAGATGAAACAACAATCTGCTATGGAGAAGATATCAGGCAAGTGAAAAGCACAAAGGATTTCTTTAGTGGGATGTGAAACTGCAGGAATTATATCAAACTACTGGGATCTCCTTTCCACTGTGGCTTTAGCACTGCTTGGAACATCAGCTAACACATGGCAAAAAAAGTCCTTGCAAAGAAATCTGCATTCCTTTCTTCCAGATTTTTAGTCTGGGCTGGATCTAGCTTAAAGTTTATCCTTGATTTCTCTGTAATAGTTCTCACCTCTCTTTCCAGTGCTCTTCTTCAAACTCGTCTGGAAAACCAGAGGAACAGAGCAGGATCCAGTCCCCATTCCTCTCTGAGGATGAACGAGCCCTTCTTCCAGGGTAGTAGAGATCGTGCTTTAATAATCACTGGCTCCTGGCTGGTATGTACACAAGTTACTTTCCTGTGTAATTAAGATTTAGGGGGTGCCACCAGGTCACCATGTCCTTCACTGAGGACTCTGTTAATTGGGCAGCTGCACTAAACCGGTCAACAAAAAGTTTGAGTCCATTGTGCTGCTGGTTGGTTTTGAAGGTTGAAAATAGTTCCCAATAACAAAAGAAATGTCTTGGGCCTTTCATTTCAGCCTGGTAGCTGCTATCAAAGTAAAGCTGAGCCCCTGAAAGGGCACAGTCTGATTTTCAGTGTGTTTATTCTTCACTGGGATTCTGGTCTAATGGATTAAAAATGGGAAAGAGATCCTGCCAGCACTACAGGATGCATGGCCCCAGCACAGGCACAGAAATCGTGCTTGAAATGAGAGATGGGACGGAAAGAGTAGAAACAAAAGAGACATTTCCTGCTCAGCCCTGCAATATAGTGCTCTCACAGGAGCTGAGAGAGCAGAAAAAAGCTTTTAGCAGAGAGATGACCAGCAGTAATTCAGTGACTATTACCCACCCTGCTGGCAGGCTGCTCCTACAGACACCTGCAAAGGAGCAAGTCCAGAGAACAGCCAGGGACCACCTGCCACGTTTCAGCATTCCAGCCCAAAACCTTTCTTTTGTCTAAAGAGAAGCCCACCCGTGCATGAGGCATAGGAAGCAGGCCAGGGATGCCAAGGGGGAGCTCAGCAGGAGCAGCAGATGAGGCTGCAGGTCTCTGTTACCCCCTGCCCAGCTGAGCTGCCACAGGGCTGACCCCACACATGCTTCCTTTAGGAGATGGGGAAATAGGAGACAGGAAAGTTTAAATACTTTAAATACAGTGATTTCAAAAGTGCATTAGTTCCCATCAGAAGAAATGCTCCCTTAAACTCTTCAAGAGGTGCTGTGCTGCTAAATTCAAGCATTTGACTTTTGTTAATCCCACCAAGAACATTCTTTTCATTGTTTTCATAGCTCTTTGTTCACTCCTCTGCATGAGCATTTTATTAAAATGCTATAAGTGGGTGATGGGAGCATAATGAAATTACCTGTATTGTACAAGCAGCCCTTGGAGTGTGGTTTGGAATAGTGTAGAAGAGACATAAAGTATTTTTGTTACACAGAATGAAATCCTGCAAGAGAAGAAAAAGAAGAAGAAACTTAAACTGAAATTCCCCAGAACAGCAGAAGAGGAAAAAAAGCAAAGTGAGAAGAGAAGGAGGGCTGAAGCTTACAAAGAACAGCAGCAGCAGAACTTTGTGGATCTGGCCTGTGAATGCAGGGCTGTGATCTGCTGCAGAGTGACCCCGAAACAGAAAGCCATGGTGGTCGAGCTGGTGAAGAAATATAAGAAAGCCATTACCCTGGCTATTGGGGATGGTGCCAATGATGTGAACATGATTAAAAGTAAGGCAGCTGTAAATCTCCTCTCAGTAGGAAAGATCTCTTCTGGGCACTCTTCTGCAGTCTCTTCACTATTACTCTTTGTTCAGAAGACTCTACCATCTGTCTCATTACCCACGTTCACATGGCTTAGGCTTTGCTGGCTTCTGTGCCTGTGCTTTCCCTTTCTGAGGAAGCCCTCTGTGAAATGGTTAGTAGTTTTTACTAATGTGCTTCTCCAGTAGACATTCCCTGGGAAGGGACTAGAATTACATCCAGTATCCTGTTGTGGGTCACAGAAGTGAAATACAAAGAGCAAAGCAATGCTTGGAGGCATTATCCATGCTGCACTGCAGCTGCTGCTCTCTGAACTGCTTCCTGAGAAAGCAACTTCTGGGATCTGGTTTATGTTAGGAGAGTGTTTGTAAACTGCCTGGCCAGATCCTTCAGGGGGTTGTTGGCTCTGTCTCACCGCTTAGTTCTCCCTTGGTGAAATTTCCCAGTGCCCATTCTGACAGAGCAAGCACTGAGAGAGAATCCAGGTGAGTCTGGAGAGGGAGGCAGTGAGGAGCAGGGCGAGGGAGGGCTCCAGGCAGGAGGAAAGGGGGGCAGAAAACCTGAAACAGGCAACAGAAACTGATAGATTTGCCCTCGGCCACACTGTTCCCTTCCTGCTGTTCACTGGTGTGTGGTGGTTGTTTCCTTCACTCAGCTGCCCACATTGGAGTTGGGATCAGTGGCCAAGAAGGGATGCAAGCTGTCATGTCCAGTGATTACTCCTTTGGGCAGTTCCGCTACCTCCAGAGGCTGCTGCTGGTCCACGGGCGATGGTCTTACATCAGGATGTGCAAGTTTTTAAGATATTTTTTCTACAAAAACTTTGCTTTTACGCTCGTCCACATCTGGTATTCGTTCTTCAATGGCTTTTCTGCCCAGGTGAGAGGGCTGTGCTTGTGTGTAATGCTAAGAAGCAGATCTGTGTCTGAGTGCAGAACAGCAAAGGCTTAGCCTGGGAAGTGATGGGAACCTGAAGTTATGGTCAGTAATTTCTGTAGGAGAACAGATGAGAGCTACTCATCTAATTAGTTACAAGCCCAGCAGTTGTTACAGTTTCCAGCCACTAAAGTGAGTATCAGAGTTGTACAGGGAGGAAGGAATTGTTGTAGAGCAGTTAGGGAAACCTTTCCCAACCAGATATTCCCAGGTGAAGTGAGGCAGTGAATGTGTTTATCAGGAGGAAAACAAACCCACAGTTTTTTTTCTCTTCAGCTGCTGACTGGAAAGGCTTGAAATGTGCTTGCTATAACTGGCAGTGTTTGAAGCTCACGTAGAGTTGAAAGGTTGGGAGCAAAGCAGAACATAACAAGAACCCAGGGCTCCCAGGCCTGCACGGGAGGTGCTGGGTGCTCGTCACAGCCAAACCAGGCTGACACCTGGTGAGAGGTGTTTGGGTCTGAGAGTGTTCCAGGACAGGTGACACTGGTGGTTTAGCAAGGAGTGGGGTAGCTTAATGCAGGCTAAAAATAGTTTCAGCACAGCTTGGAGCTACGTGCTACTTGTCTTTTGGGTAAACTCTGAGACAGGTAATTTAATGCTGTAGTAGAGCACATGTGGATTTTATCTGGAGCTGGGAGGGAAAGATTTCTTCAAAAAGAAATCCCTAACCAGTGAAATTGCTCCTCTTCTTGCAGACAGCATATGAAGACTGGTTCATCACACTGTACAATGTCCTGTACTCCAGTCTCCCAGTTCTGCTGGTTGGCTTGCTTGACCAGGTATTCTCCATCTTGTTAACTACAGATGAATCCAAAGGCATAAAACATTAAATCTTTAATTACACTGGGACTGGTCACTTTGGCTTATGTACAAGGCATTTGGGGGAAGGGTTGTTTGGGGTTTTTTTTTTTTGGTTTTATAAAATGTATTCCTCTTTCCAGCAACTTTTTTTTTTTTTTTTTCCACTCTTCCCCTTTATTAAGGACGTGAGTGACAAACTGAGTCTTCGCTTCCCTAGACTGTATATTTTGGGACAGAAAGATTTACTTTTTAACTACAAGAAATTCTTTATCAGTTTGCTTCATGGAGCTATCACTTCACTGATAATATTCTTCATACCATATGGAGCTTACCTTAAAACTATGGGACAAGATGGAGAAGCACCTTCAGATTACCAGTCATTTGCTGTCACAGCTGCATCTTCTCTGATATTTGTTGTCAATTTTCAGGCAAGTATCCTTAGCTTCCTGATCTCTGTAGCTCTGAAAACACTTTCTGAGCATGTTTCTAAATTTGTCTACTACAAATATAAACATGCAGAAAGCTTCCCTTTTTTGCCTTCTCTCTTCTCTGGCTGACGGATGTGTAACTGGATGAGAGATGTTTCAAACAAAGTGCTGTCAGACTTCAGAGTAGTTGACATTATTATAAATTAATAAACTGATTTGGGTCTTTTGTTTTGCTTTCAGATTGGCTTGGATACATCTTACTGGACTTTTGTAAATGCTTTTTCAGTATTTGGGAGTATTGCACTTTACTTTGGTATCACATTTGACTTACACAGTGCAGGAATCCACGTGCTCTTTCCTTCTGGCTTTCAGTTCACAGGTCAGTCCTCAAGTTCCATGCTTCTTGTTCCTGTCTAAGGCAGCTTTGTAACTGGAGCACAACTGTGGCCAAAATGTCATGGCAAGAACCTGGTGCCTGTGGAAGGAAATGATGTAAAATACTGACTCTCTTCCAAGGAAGGATTTTGTTTGTGTTTGGAGCCAGTTGCTTGATTGCAGTATCTCTTTTCTTTCCATGAAAATGAGCTGGAACTTGACAGGGCCCAGCAGCAGCAGTCTGCAAATGAAAACTAAACTCAAGGGAAAGTGGTGATCTGGCAGGGTATGCTTTTGCCAAGGTGCTCTGACTGGTCAGCAGAAGAGCCAAATGCTGTTCAGAAAAGAGCAGAAAGCCCCAAAGAGCCAAATGCTGACAGCAGTTCCTTGGGATGTTGATGCAAGTCCAGCGAGGTGTAAGCAGCCAGTTGGAATTTTATAGGGTTTTGTTTGTTTTTTTGTTCGTTTGTTTTCTTTTGTTTGGTTGGCTTTTTTTTTTTTTTTTTTTCTGGAGAAAACTGTGCTTCCTAATTTTCCTAGTGACAAATATTTCACGTCACCTTGGATCTAAATTTCACCTCCTTCCCCCAAGATAGAAAGCTCCCTCAATTTTATGTTCTCATTTTTAAGCTGAACCCAGTTGAGAAAAAGTAACTGTCTCTAATATAGTGTTTTTCTTTGACCTATATTAATGTTTTAGGCTTCTTTTATAACTTCTTCCTACCTGATCACTTTATGCTCTTCAGAGTTCCTAAAGATATGACTCCATGAGATTGGGTGTTTGGCTGCTACACATGGCTCACTTTCTATCCCACATATAGGGATATATATGTATGTATATATATCCCAGTATATCCCAGTTATACTGGGAGGACTTTTTCTTGCCTCACACACTTTGAGGCAGGACAAAAGCCATTTATCTCAACCAAGGGTTTGTCCTGCAGTGTCCTGGAACTCTCAGGAGGGCTCTGATGTGAATGGACACACAGTAATAGAAGTGCTTTATGAAATTCTTCCCTATTATGCTCCCTTCACAGTGATTCTCTGAATGAGAGGTGTTGTGATACAGAACAGTGGAATGTTAGATCCTTAGGAAAGAAGCTGTGGCTTTTGATATCTTACTTGTCTTTCATAACTAGTTTACTTGATTGTTTAATTAACTATTTTTTGTTCTTTTTCTTCTCAGGAGCTGCTCCAAATGCCCTGAGGCAACCATACCTCTGGCTGACCATGATTTTGTCTATTGCTCTTTGCTTACTTCCTGTAGTGGCACAGCGTTTCTTGTCGACTGCCATTTGGCCTTCAGAAAGTGACAGGGTGAGTGGATCCTGACACTGCTGTGGTTAATTTGGCACAGATCGGCTCTCAGGCCAGGCTCAGCCTGCTGTCTCACTGGGGGATGTTTGTGCTGTGGTGTTTTGCCCTCCCAAGCAGAGTCACTTTGTGTTCTGCACTCCCAGCACCTCCCTGCATGGGATGAGCCCAATTCAGCCTGGGCTTCTTCATCCTTTGGCTGAGCACTGGGCTTCCCAGAACCACACAGACCTGTGTGGGAGGAACTGGTGGCTGGGATTTGGGTTGGATTTGGGCAGTGTTGTAGTCCACCGTGTGACAGCACAGGGCACAGGTTTTGTTTGCTTCTGTTGTGCCTCCAGCTGGCCAGTGGGCATGAAAATAGTCCAGATTGTGGTAGTGTTGTTTCAAAGAGACATTAAAGTGACAGCATGAGAGGCTTTCTATTAATTACACATCCTCGGTGTGCTTCAGACATTTAAAGGTAAATCAGTGAGGTTCAAACTAATACAGGAGTGTTCCTGCAGTGGTGATGTGCAGACGCATATGTACCCTCGCTTGCAGAAAAACCCAAACACAAACAGGAGAACCCCCCTGTGAAGCAGCTCAGGGCTGCACAGAACCACGGGGGTTCTCAACGCCAGCTCTCCGTTTTCCCTGGCAATCCACAAAGCCCTCTGATCCTCTGCCCTCAGATCCAGAAGAACCGCAGGCAGTACCTGGCGGAGGAGCAGCAGTGGAGGCGGCGGCAGAGCGCGTTCCGCCGCGGAGTCTCCGCACGCCGCTCCGCCTACGCCTTCTCCCACCAGCGCGGCTACGCCGACCTCATCGCCTCCGGGCGCAGCATCCGCAAGAAGAGAGCTCCGCTGGATGCAGTCCTGGGAAACAGCCTGGCCCAGCTCACAGGTGCTCGGGAAACCAGCTGATGGACTGCCTTTGGGGGAGGATTTTCATCCCAATGCTTGCACACACAGGGGAATTGTATTTTTTCTTTTAAACAAACTCAGGATTTTTTTTTTAACCAAATGGCATCAGGATGTGAAGATTTCTATGTTTTATCACAGAACTTCCTGGTTTTGGACTACTGGAAACATAGAAAGGTCTCTGTGGAGCTACCAATCCTCAAGCAACCGAGTTCTGTTTAATGTGCACGTGAAGGATACATGTGCAGGGCATACAGCCCCTGCCTTGCAGTTATTTGGGTTTTTTAGTGATGCCTGGAATTGCAAACTGTTTCACATTTTAATAATGTGTTGGTGTAAAACTGCAGCTACATTTCATATTTTGTCTCCAAAATCAAACTGCTGAGCAGCAGTTGACTTGTGACACTGCACTGCCAGGATAACTAAGAGGTGATCAGACTTTTGAGAGTGTTCTCACCCGGCTGAGATTCTCTGGGAATATCTGGTGATGAACTGGAGCCAGTGTCTGGTTTTATGAGGAATTCTGACACAGACAGGGTGTGCTTTCTGCTCCTCTCTCCTCCTGCAGCAGCTGGCTGCACTGATCCAGAGGTGGCTCCGAACCTGCCTTCCTTCCACAGCCAACCCCTTCCTTGCTCCCGGAATAAAGAGATCCCACTCAGGTGTTTGTTCCCCTCTTGCTCTCAGTTTCTCTGTCTCTGTGTCCAACTCAAAGTACATTTGTGTCCCCTGACTCTGTGGTTGTGACCAGGTGCCTCTGCTGTCCCTGTTTGGGTCACTGATGGGTCACATTTCCCTGCTTGCTGCAGGGGGTTGCACTAGATGACCTTTAGAGGTCCCTTCCACCCCAAACTATTCCCTGGTCACCGGGCAGCCTGTAGCAGTGTTTCACCTGCCAGCCCGGCACCTCTGCGAAAGGGAAAAGCATTTTCCCAGAGTGTTTGCCAGCCCATCCCAGCTTCCCCCGAGGAGCTGTGTCTGCCCCATCCCCGGCAGTGCTGGGGGTTGGATGGAGCAGCCCGGGAGGTGTCCTTGGCCACGCAGGGGTCCGGTCCAGCTGCTCTCTGAGCCCCAGCCCACGCTGTGTGTGAGTGCTGTGGCTCCCCATGGTGATGGATGCGGGGATGTTTCCTCCCGCCCGCTCCCTGTGCAGCACACACCGCGTCTCATCGGGGTTTTTGCAAGACTGCGGGGGTTCGGGTCCCGCCTTACGGCGCCGCCGGGCCGGGACCGGAACCGGAGACGTCAGCACACACACCCACCCCTCTGACGCCATCACCGCGCCCCGCACGTGTCCTCTGACGTCACCGCGGGCTGCTGACGCCAGGCGGTGCGGGTTGGGCCGCGGGGCGGAAGCGCGGGGCGGGACTGCCGGCTCGGCCCTTTCCGGCGGGGCGGGCGTGCGGCGGAACATGGCCGGGGAGCTGCTGGGACCCACGGCCGCCATGGGCCTGGGTGAGCCCGGCGGGGCCGTGCGGGGGGACTGCGGGGAGCGGCTGTGGCGGGGAAGGGGGGGAGGAAGCGGGGGGGTACCACTGGGCCAGGGCCCGTCCCGTCCCGTCCCGTCCCGCTGTGGCACGGCGGGGTTAGGATGGAGACCGCCCATCACCCTGCTCCCCTCTGCCCCGCTGCTGCTCTTCGGTCGCTGCGGGTACCCCTGGGGATTTGACATCCTCCTGTGTCCCCAGATGCCTCCCCCTGTCCCATCGCTGCCCCTTCCTCTGTGCGGGTTTGTGCTCAGGGGTGCTGTGTCTGCTCTTGTGTTGCAGAGGAGCTCTATGTGTCTGACCGAGAGGGAAACGACTCCACTGGTGATGGGACACAGAAGAAACCCTTCAAGACGGTGCTGAAGGTGAGTATGGGGGCAGGTGATTTCCCTTCCCTTCCCACTGGGATGTTTGCTTGATTCCTGGCTTTGCAGCCCTGGCCTGCAGTGGGATGGCTGCTTGGTCTCTGTCAGGATGACTCCAGCTGAATCTGTTGTTTTCTTCCCATTTTCAGGCTTTGATGACAGCAGGAAAGGAACCGTTCCCTACTATTTATGTTGATTCCCAAAAAGAAAACGAGGTGCTGTAGCAGTAAGAGCTTCCTAGTAAATAGTATTTTAATGCTTCTGTGTGTGAAGGGCCACAGATGTAATACTCTCTTATCTCCTCTTGGATTGGTTTAGAGATGGGCCATTATTTCAAAGTCACAGATGAAAAATGTCAAAAAGCTGTGGCACAGGGAACAGATGAAGAATGATGCCAAGGAGAAGAAGGAGGTAAGCTGCAGATTGAGGGAAGCGTTCCACATTCCCTTTCCAAACTCCTGGAGCAGTGCTGGCATTCCCTTTGAACACAAGAGGAAAATTTTTCACCATGAGGACAGTCGGACGTTGGGATGACCCCAGTCAGACAGGGAAGGTGGTGGATTCCCCCACTTGGGAACCTGCTTACAGCTATTCAGTACTGGCTTTTCTTTTTTTAAACCAGGCAGAAGATCTCTTGAGAAGAGAGAAAAACCTGGAGGAAGCTAAGAAGGTTGTTATCAAGAATGATCCTAGTCTTCCAGAGCCAAAATGTGTGAGTAAGATCCCGTGTGCTTGGTCCATGGCCTGTGTTGTCTGCAGAGCCTGATCCCATCCCCTCTCTGCCTCTGGAAGGCACTGTCCTGCTCCTCTCCAGGAATGTGACTTTGCTCTTCTGGTTATCCTTCCCCTCTGGTGCATAGGCTTTGGCCTTTCTCATGCACTGGATGGGTGTCTGAACCTTCTTAGTTTACACCTTGGTCTCTGATTGCTTCTGCTCCCTGCTTTACAGGTAAAGATTGGTGCTCTGGGGGCTTACAGAGGCCAGAGAGTGAAGGTTTTTGGCTGGATTCACAGGTTACGGAGGCAAGGTGAGCCCCAAGCATTTACCAGTTATTGAACCTCTGCAGAGAGATGGTGCAAACACAGGGGCCTTCCAGATGGGGTCACTGAATCAGCACCTGCTCATCCTTGTGTGAGCCACAGTTTGGTGTCCTCTTGGTTCAGCACTGAGCACCCTGCCTGTTGTGTGAGCATGTGGACATGTCGTAGCTGAGAAGTTGGGTGGCCTGTCCTGCAGAATTTCTTCAAAAGACTTGTTTTGTATTTCAAAGTCATCCTGCAAACTGAGGAGCTAAGCAGCATCTGCTCACAGTGGCATCACCCTGCCTGTGCTGGGTGTACCCTGGGCTGTGCAGTCAGTGTCCTGCACACAGGCTCATGGTCCCACAGGGATGTCCAGGGTCATGGCACGGTGGTGCCATCCCAGCAGGTATCTCTTCCCAAGTCTGTTGAGACTCATCGTAACTTGTTATACAAAATACAGCTCTGTGAAAGGCTTCTGTAACTGTGCCAGTGCTTCAGTGCTCACCTGGAGCATCTCTGGTTTATAAAGGGAAGGATGTGATCACAGTCCTTTTGTAAGGATCTGCACCTCAGTGTGGGATGTCTTGGGAGTGGGTCCCTTGCAGTGCATTGATGAGTAAACCTCTCAGGTATTTTACCTTCTCTTTTTGACTAGGAAAAAATCTGATGTTCATCGTTTTGAGAGATGGCACAGGCTTTCTCCAGTGTGTCCTTTCAGATGAACTGGTAAGTTGTGACAATTTAATCCTGATCTTTCATTAAATGAGTGAAGTGTTCAGACCTCACCTGTTTGCTGTAGACCATTAGGAGTTATCCCAAACCAACTGTCCAATTATATCTCTTGCCACGAGGGTGCTGTTGTCAGTGTGAGAGCCTGACAGAGTTAATCTGAATTGTGACTCCAGTAGGTGTCACAGGAGATCTGAAAGCAAGAAGTGACCCTCACAGTGCCTTTGTCTGTCTCTCCCTGCAGTGTCAGTGCTACAATGGGCTGATCCTCTCCACTGAGAGCAGTGTTGCAGTGTATGGCACTCTGAAACTCCTTCCCAAGGGCAAGCAGGTATGGGGAGTGGCTGTGCTTGGGTTCTCCTTTTCTTAAGTCCTTTCTCATTTTCCTGATGGAAGGGGAAGCAGAGGTGAGAAGAGTTGCTAGATTGTTCCAGTGGGAATTTGGTTTAGAGAAAAGAACAACTGTCCCAAAGCTGCTGCTGTGTGTGACAGGTGAGCTGTGTGACTGTTCCCTTTGCCAGAACAGTTTGCCACTGCTGTGTCCCATAGATATTTCTTAGAATATAATGCTGGAAAATTACCTTAAAGGTAAAGGAGCAACGTAGCTTTATTTTCCATAACAAGAAGTTTATTCAGTTATTGTTTTGTGAGGCTAAGAATTTGGGATTCACTCTCTTGTTCCTGAGGTGGGTTTGTAGGCTCTTCACTGTGTTGAGTTTGTCCTCCAGCACTTGGCAGGTGGATGAACCAGGCAGGTAGCTCTGGGTTATTTGGTAAAACTGTGTCATGGTGGTCTTGGGTTAATGACTGGGCGGGTATGATTTTTATGTCTCCAAATAAGATGCTTGCCTGGTGCCTCTCATTCCAGTCTAGTTCTACATGCTTGTTACTGTTTATAAAATGGTTTGAATCTGGAGTTAGGGCTACATCTGTGATAGGCAGCTGTGCACGAGGGGTGATCCACGAGAGGGTTTGAGCTGAGAGCAGGAGAGAAGCTTTTAGCAACCATTACCTGTGACAGCAACTCAGTGCAGCCCTCAGGACATGCAGGCCTGTAGCAGGAGATGTACTGACAATTATTGTGAGATTTCTGACTTGGTTATTAAGAGGTGACTGAGAGGCAAAGGAAGTTTGGCCTGTGTTGCAAAACTTAACCTGTGATGCAGAAGCAGCACACTCAGGCCAGGTTTGTTCTATTTAAATCTTAAGTCGTCCATTTTAAGACATGAGCTCTTGGTAGCTGCTTATAGTAGTGTCCCTTTTTCTGAAGGAGAAAGCAAAGCAGCAGTGTTGAGATTTAGAGGACAGCTGTGCCTTTAATCTGGTAGTCTGTAACTTACATCTTTAGCTATGTATATGAAATTGTGATCAACTCTTGTAGTGAGCTTTATTGTGTGGACTGGCACTCTGCATTCTCCTCTCTGAACTCTTGATTAAGTTTACTAACTCTAGTAATGTAAGAGGGAGAAGGAAAACGTCTGAAAAAAATAATGGAGTGTGATAGTGCTTCAAACAATGTTTCCCAGATGTATTAAACAATGTTAGAGCAACACAGTCCCTCACTGTGGTGCGTGAAATAAAGCCACAGTGTTAACCTTTTGGGGTGCTCTGCAGATAATTCAATTTCCTTGTCAGCCATATGCTGTTGGCCACTCCTGGCATGCTTTGCAGATGACATTTGGATAGGCTTAATTGTTGTAGTTGTCCCTGCCACTCGGGTCCTGTCCCCAGGAGATCAGCCCAGGGTTTGAGCGCCAGGCTCAGTTAAATGTCAGCCTGCTCCCTGTCGTGTGTGCTGACCAGAAGTTACCAAGATCTCATTTCCTTTGGTAGCTTGCACTGCTGGGACTTCTAAAAATAAATGCAGCCAAACAGGGGTCATTTTTTTTGAACAACCTTGTGGTTTTTTTTAATCATAGCTGCTCATAATGTCTTGGAATTGAGGCACACTTTGTGTTTTGGTGCCTCATCACAAGGGTACAGTGCTGTCAGTGAACAAAACCATCACCTTTGCAAACATCTGTTGATTAGCCTTTGGGAATTTGAATGTATACCCTGAAAATGCTATGAATGGGAAAAAGGAACATTTTAGGAGCTAGAAGCCCGCTGTGACCCACACGGGGGAGCTGGTGAGACCAGGAATGGAGAGGCCTGGTCTGTACCCATAGTGAGCTGCTTCTTGTGTCGAGATGGACACCTCCAATGAGTCTGGCTCCATCTCCTCTATAACCACTAAATATTGAAGGCAGTAGGTAGTGTCCCTCTGCCTGGCTTTCTGTTCTTCCAGCTCAATAAACCCCGCTGCCTGTGACAGGTTAAACTGAAACCAAATGCATCTGGAAGCTTCTGATGATCTGTCTGTAGTACTGTGTCCCTTTCACACCACGTCTGGAGGAGCCATGCTGGGTTACAAGTGGCACTGCTGAGTGTGGTGTGACTGAGCTACAGAGCAGTCCCCTGGAGAATCCTGCAGTTGGGATTTGAGCATCTGTCTGGTTCAGCTGGATTGACATCTCTGCCAGGTGGTGACATCCAAGGGGCGAGAAGTGGATTTCTGAAATTCCTCTGCTTCTCTCCCACTTGGCAGGCTCCAGGGGGCCATGAGCTGAACTGTGATTTCTGGGAGCTCATTGGGCTGTCCCCAGCAGGAGGGGCTGACAACCTGCTCAACGAGGATTCAGAGGTTGATGTGCAGCTGAACAACAGGCACATGATGATCCGAGGGGAGAACATGTCCAAGATCTTCAAGGTGCGCTCCATGGTGGTGCAGGCCTTCAGGGACCACTTCTTTGCCAACGGATACTATGAAGTAAGTGTGGCTGTGCCCTGGGAAGCTGCCACCAGAGTGTGCTGGCCTCAGAGCTGAGTGTGCAGGCACTTGTGAGGCTGTGAGCGTGACAGCAGGATTCCCACACAGCCTGCACACCTCTCTGGCCTGCTGGAGTACCTGTGTGTGTGCATGCAAAGGCTTGGTAGGTGTTCTGGAAGAGTGTGCCTTATGTCACTGCTCTTATCTTTGCCCTTAATTCTTTAACAGGTCACACCACCGACTTTAGTCCAGACGCAGGTGGAAGGAGGCTCCACCCTGTTCAAGTTGGATTATTTTGGTGAAGAGGCCTACTTGACACAATCCTCCCAGCTCTACCTGGAGACCTGCATTCCAGCCCTAGGAGATGTTTTCTGTGTTGCTCAGTCATACAGAGCTGAGCAGTCCAGGACCCGCAGGCACTTGGCAGAGTATGGAGAGAGTACTCTTCTTTGCTAGTGATGTATAAGTGAGTTCATAAAGCAGGGGAGGAGCAGGCAGCTGGGTGACATCATGTTCAGCATGCTGACAACAGTGTAATGCTAATGGAAGGATTGAGCACAAGTATATTTGGGGGCTATTACCCTGCCTTGGAGATTGTCCAGCTGGTCATAATACATTTATTCTTAGTGAAGGAGTTTCTTGGCAAAGCAGAGCTCACATATTTTAGAAAGATTTGTCTTTTTAGAAAAATACTGTTGCTATTATGTTTTAGAAGCATATTGTTGTCTTTACTTTTTTTTACAGTGTAGAAATGGGAGAAACAAAAAGGGACAAAAATGTGTGGTTTGGTTTGTGGGGTAATTTTTTTTTTTTCATAGCTAAAGGTTTGTTGCTTGTCTGTGGTTTTGTAATGGTGTGAACTGGTGTTTCAGATACACTCACATTGAAGCTGAATGTCCTTTCATAACCTTTGAGGATTTGCTGGACCGTCTGGAGAACCTGGTTTGTGATGTAGTGGACAGAGTCTTGAAGTCTCCTGCATCAGGCTTACTGCGTGACCTCAACCCGGTAGGCAGCAATGTGGAACACTCATGAAGAGCCAAAAAAAGAAAAGAATAATGTCATCTTTAGCCTTTCCTGATCAGCACATTCATTTGGGCATGGCAGGGCTCTCTGCCTGCTTACTGGTATTAATTGTTATTAATAACAGTGCTAAATAACACTAAAAGCATGAAAATACTGCAGGGCTGGTGGGATTCTTCCAGAAGCAGAGGGCTGTGGGGAAGATGTTCCCTGCTAGCAAGTTCCAGGAGCCAGCAATGTGGTGGGATTTATTGCAATGTGTACTGTACCAGTGGAATAAAAACCTCTGTCCCAGAGCTCGTAATATTGATCTGCTGGTGCTTGCAGATGGAGCACAAGGGAGCAATGAAACAACTGGTGTTTCACTTTCTGCCCTGGAATGTGCAGCTCTGTAAGGCTGTTTTCATTTGTTAGAGACCCTTTGTCTTCTGTTGCTTTTGCCAAGAAGATGGCTCTGAGGCTGCTGACCTAGTCACCAGCTTCTCTCCCAGAGCACATCCAGCCTCAGCACCCCTGCTATTTTGACCTGTTTTCATAATAAATACATGGAAGTTCAGCTTGAAATTTGGGCTCCTAGTCCAGGACGTGGTACAACCCACCTCACAAAGAGCAGGTTCTGAAGCACAGGGGAGCAAAAATGTTCTTTTGTGGCCTTGCAATCTCTGTTAATGGCTCAGCTTGACACCTACACGTGCAATGAGTTCATACAGAACAGGAAAGAGTGCTGAAAATTCTTCCTCTCTTTTCTGCCATCTCTCAGCATCTGTGAGCTTTACTGGGCATGGGAGATGGTTGTGTTTGGTTCTAGCTTTTCAGTACTGAACTCAGTTTCTTTATCTATCAAGGAATAACTTGCTGATGCATGAGCTGGAAAGAGTAGTGCCTGTCGTGTCTGGAGGTGGACTTGCTGATCAGCTAGAGAAGCATTCTCCTTTACAGATGGCACTTCTCCAGCTGCCTTTCTGTGTGCTCCCATTTGCAGGGCTTCCAGCCCCCCCAGCGTCCCTTCCGACGGATGAACTACACTGAAGCCATCGAGTGGTTAAAGGAGCATGATGTGAAGAAGGATGATGGCACTTACTATGAGTTTGGGGAAGTAAGTCTTTCCGAGGCTCTTTTGGAATGAAAAGCAAGCAGAATCCCACTGCCCTGCACTTGGGATGACCAGGCCCCTAAAGAACAAAGCTGGGACCATGGTGGAGTTTGGCTGTTGCTGTGTGAATGTGTTTTGTTTGGAATTGGGTTAGGGTTAGTACAGTTCAGATTAGGTTTTCTTTTTTCTCTGAAATGTGAGGAAAGCTTGGAATGTAGCTAAACTGATACTTTTTAATTTTATTTTTTCCCCCTGACATATATTGTGAAGCATTTAGGTACATTGGGGTGAATGTGTGGATACGTGTGGGCTGAAACTGTCTTTGTTTCTTGCCTGATACATGTGGGACTCAAGGTACTGGAGTGGCTTTAAATATTAATAAAGCCTTCCCTAATCTTAGGATATTCCTGAGGCTCCTGAGAGGCTGATGACAGACACCATTAATGAGCCAATCTTGCTGTGCCGATTTCCTGCAGAGATAAAGTCCTTCTATATGCAGCGCTGTCACGACGACTCCCGCCTTACAGAGTCTGTAAGTTGGTGTTTTGCACAGTGTCACAGCCTTCAGGACAGCATGTCAGTGTGGGGCAGCACAAAGGGAAGGAGTCTTATGGGAAAATCTTGGAGAATTCATACCAGATTTTGGTTTGGGTGCCTCTTGTTGATCCCATAGAATTAAGTGAAGCACCTCTGAAGTGCTAATAAAGTGTCAGTGATGATGTCAAACACGTTCTTCACTGACCTCAGGTGAGAGCTGGTCTGGTGACAGTAGTTGTGTCACTTCTTGGAGGCTGCAGTGTGTGACCACCAGCTGTCCTGGGTAGAGTGGTAGTGGTTAGGAATGCTGATGGGCTTGGGGCTCCGTGGTGTGGTTTTTGGTTGGTTGCTTTTGTGCTGGGTCTGGATTTTTAATTTTTTTTTTTACAGTACAGTGTGGTCAAGAGCATTAGAGATTCCAGTCAGTTTGGTTATTCATATATTCATCATATATATTCAAAATATATATATTATGTATAATTGCCTTCCTGTCGTGGAGATTTAAAGTTCCATGGTAAAAGGTGTTATGGAATTACGGTTTTAAGTTTGGGCTACTTTTCCTCCCCCTCCTCCAGGCAGCTTAATCATAATAGTTTGGTCTTCTGTTGTGTGCTGTAGGTGGATGTGTTGATGCCTAACGTTGGTGAGATTGTTGGTGGCTCCATGCGTATCTGGGACAGTGAGGAGCTGCTGGAAGGCTACAAGAGAGAGGGCATCGATCCCACACCCTACTACTGGTACACTGACCAGGTTTGTACAGCACATTGATCTGCTGCCTCTCAGAAGGAATACTTGGTGACTTTTTTTTTAGCTGCTCTTAAGAGGATGCAGGGTAAATTGGAACCCTTTTTTGGAGGTGCAGGGTAGCTCATCATTTAACCACTGGCAAAGTGCAAAAGGCAGCAGTTTCCCTTCTCTTAGGACTGCTCTGTGCTGCAGCTGCCCTCACCAAATCCTCTTTCTTGGACTGGTCTGTGCAAGTCTGTTCCTCCTGGCAGTGCTTGGTGTTAGATAAAGAGAGGTTGGTTTCACAGGCCTGCACAGCCAAGCCCTAGCTAGCCTGAGGAGAGAAGGGGAGGAGGTGGTAAAAGAAGAATCATCAAGACTTTATTTTTCACCTTTCTTTTTCTTCTCTGAGTCCTTGTGCTACCCCGGGACACTCAGGACAGCTAAGCACAGATACCTTGCCTGGAAAGAGCAGAGTCCATTTTCCTCAGCATTCAGAAAATGAGCTTGGAAACATTCAGTTTTTGTTGTTTGTTTTTTGTTTTTCTCTGGCGGTACTACTGCAGTTATAAATAACACAGTGTTTAATAATATCTACCCTCTGATTTTAATCTCACAGAGAAAATATGGCACTTGCCCTCACGGTGGGTATGGTTTGGGACTGGAGAGGTTCCTCACCTGGATCCTGAATCGTCACCACATCCGAGATGTCTGCCTCTACCCACGCTTTGTGCAGCGCTGCAAACCTTAGCCCACCACCCCCCAGGAAACTCAGCAGCTGCCCCCTGGAAAACAACCAGACACTCTGCTGTTCTACAGCCCTTCTGAGAACAAAACTTACTGCAGCCTGTTGCTGATACAAATGCTGATTTAGGGTGTGGAAAGAAAATTTGAACCCTTTTTTTGTAAAGAAAAATGCTACTAATTAGCTGGAAGAAGCCCTAGAAAAAAATGTTAGATACTTTTACGCTCTCAAGTCAACATAAAAAAATGATCCTGGTAAGCTGTTGTTTAAAAAAACAAGATATGCTTCTGCTTTTAACTTCTGTAACTTAAAATATACTGGGTATTTGATTTTTAAATTTGCTTTCATTTTAATTTGCTTTCTCTTGTGATTTCATGTTGGAGAAATCAGGCCTTCACATTCTTCAGATTTCCAAATACTCATCTCTGAGAATGGTATGAAGAGACATTATTTATTTAGGTCAGAAAAGTTTAAAAGTGGGAATAATTGCATTAAGTGCTGCACTTTTTTAGCTCCTACTGTTCTATTGGAAGTTCTGTTTGAGTTGATTCAGTAGCAAGGTGTGTAGTCCTGAGCGCAGAGCTCCCCTCTGGGTTCTTGGGTTGGATTGTTTGGGGGTTTTTTGTTTTGTTCTTTTTTTTCAGATTATTTATTGGCTCCAGATGCTGAGGTTGGTGGTGAGGTAGGCTTTGTGCTCTGTCCTGCTCCCTGTGGGGTGCTGGTGTTGCAAACCAGAAGTGACTGGGGGGAGACCTGAGCAAACTGGTAGCTTTGAAATGCAATTGGAGTTCAGCATTGTGTGCTGACTGGATTGCTGTCCTCTCTACATCTAGAGCTGTAGTTCCAGAAGTGCTTTCCTGCCTGCTAAAGTTTGTTTTCTTTGTAGAGCAGTTCCCTGTTTCCTCACTGGCACCATGTTCTCTTGTGCTACTGCATCTGAGCAGCTTCTCTGGCTGTAATCAAGCTTTCAAATAGGATTAATGAAATATTTAATGTGTTGAGTCATCTGTGTGCTTCTGAGTCATAAATAAAGCAATCCCTTTTACTAGAGAAATTTTAGAAAAAAAATTTGCTAGGTGCATCATTTGGTCCCTGCACCAAGACTTGATCCAAGTTTGCCATTCACAGAATCGTTGAGCTGTGCAATATCCATATTTTTGTAATAAATGATTGGTTTTCTGCATCTTGCATGTTACATATATGAACTGGTCTAAAGTCAGCAGCCAATAAATTCTAGCAACATAAGCTGGTGTGCAAGGCAGCAGTTCTTTGCCTGTAATGTCTGTCCTGTTCCTTTCAGGTAGCCTCCATAGCTCCCTCTCCTTTTCCAGGCACTGTCTGCATGGCTAAGGGACAGGAAAAGTGAATTTTCAGGTGCAGTAAACACATACTGAAAAAAAAATGGAACTAGCTTTTTTTTTTTTTTTTTTTTTTCTTTTTAAACTAAATCTCCATGAATTAACTCAAATGCATGAATTTTTATAATTTGGATAGACCTCCTCAGCTGCCTCAGTAGAGAGGATAGGTGAGAATTAATGTGGTGCTGAATATTTGGTTGCCAATGCAGCAGCTCTGGGGGAGCTGTGGTGACTTCTGCCTGCTTGTGTCTGTGGCTGCCTGAAGTGAGGCCGGGTTTGCAAGCAGGTAACATCTGCTTCACCTCCTGATACAACTGGAAGAAAGGAGGTGGTTTCCAGAGCTCCTAAACATCTGGATTTAATGCCTTGGGGATCGTTGGGGCTGAGGGGGTGAGTACAGGCTGCCTGAGGGTGAATGACAGATGTCTGAAGAAATGAGGTGGTTTTCTTCCTTGTCTACCTTTGGATTCACCATTTTCACAGATTTCCCCAAGCCTTTTGCTGCCAAAATGGAAGAAAATGTTCATCAGTAACATGTTCTGGCTCTCTCATGCTTGCCCTTCTCTGCTTTTGGTAAGTTATTCTTTGAACATAGAACTTTAAAAGATCCCTTTAAATGCCTACAGAAGTATTTAGTGAACTAAATTTTCTGTGGTTTGGGGGTGGCTGCCTGCATGTTAAGAACTTAAAACTAGAGGAAGAGGAGACAAAGTAACATGCTTGACTGCATCAAAATCTTACCAATTTCTTACTTTTAAGTGTATATACTTGACAGCTTAGTAGCAGTGAACTGCAGGAAAAGTCAACCCACCCCGAGTTGAACATGCTACCAAATAGCAATTGTACCCTTTGGGGTTTTGTTTTTGTGAGATTTTTTTTTTTTTAATGTTTTGGGGGTGGCTTAGGGGTAGAGGAGAGCTCAAGAGGCTTCTAATTCAGAATATTTAAGAATTTATGAGCCTAGAAAGGTTTCCTATTAAAAACATGTCCTTCAAGTGCCTGAAGTGATGGGAAGAGAGAAGAAGGGTTGGGAAAAGATACTACTAGAAAAACATCATTCGTTGGCAATCAATTTTCTGTCCTTAAAACTGGCAGGGCTGAGCTGCTCTGTAAAGGTTAAAAGCCTCTGTATCAGGGGAGCTACTAGAGGAAGGTCTGAGGACTTAAGAGGTGCTCCTGGAAGAGGCAGATCAGATAAGGAGCTTAAAAGGTGACTGGGATGAAAGATGCAGCCGAGTGGAACGAGGACTGCTGTGCAGTTCCCTCATCTGCCTGCGGCGCAGAGGTGGTGCTGGGCTCACCATCTGCATGGGAAAAGTCTCTGAATGAGACTTTTTTACCCGTGGAATAAAAAGGAGTAATTCCTTAGGTAGCCGCTGAAACCTGGCTGGCAGGAATGTGGTAATGATGAAATGCTGCTCCAGAACACACCATGGCTTTGTTAAATAGGATTGGCACGGTTCCTGATTTATCACAGGGGCTCGGTTCAGGTTTTTTGATCATGAAGGGAAGAAAGAAAATACTTGTTTCTATTGGGAATGGAGGTTACCAGGCAAACTCTGTGCTCCTCTCCAGTGTGTCTGACAAGCCAGGAGCAGTCTGTGTTCTGTGTCCTGTTCCAGCCTGAGCTGCAGCTCTTCCTGGCCCCCCTGCTCCTCAGGCACAGGTCCTGCAGTGATGCTGGCTGAGTTTATATCACGGACAAAGGACCAAGGCACCAGGGTGAGCAGTGAGAGCCCCAGAGCACACAGAGTGAGTGAGGATCAGAGGTGCCTCCCTGTCCCACTCCTCCTGCCCACCGACAGCCGCCTCTGCTCCCCAGCATCCCTGCACCTCAGCAGGTGGTGGGATGGAGGATCAGTCACCTCTTGTGCAAAACGCTGTGCAGGGGTGCTGCTGGTCACCAAGCCAGCTGGGCAGGTATCTGCCCCCAGCCAAGAAACGCTGTTCCTCCCAGCAGGAGAAGGCAATCTCCTCATCAGTGTTGCACGCCATGAGCACTGTGCATGTCCCTGTGTGTGAGGTGAGCCTATTGCACAGCTTCCCTGCAGAGCTGCCCTGGCACAGGCACCATCTGAGCTCTGAGAACCCCGTTCTGCCTCTCTGGGAAGGTTGCAGCACCAGTTCGGGTGCTCAGGACCAATTGCCCCTGCCATGGGCAGGGACACCTCCCCCAGCCCAGGCTGCTCCAAGCCCCATCCAACCTTCAGCACTGCCAGGGAGGGGGCAGCCACAGCTTCTGGGGGCAACCAGGGGCTCAGCACCCTCATTAGGAAGAATTTGTTCCTAATGTCCAGCCCAAATCTACCCTCTTTCTGTGCAGCTGCGCATCTGTGCAGCTGAGGTGGTGGTTGATCTGCTCAGAATGCCTCCCAGGATTTAAAAAAAAAAAAAAAAAAAAAAAAGACAAAAACCAAAACCTGTTTTAAATCCTATTTTTTGAAAGCTTCTCCGGGGGTTGTGCTGCTCACGGGGAGCTCGACCCCTCCTTCCCCAGCCCTGCGGGTAACGGTCTCTCAGGGACTATGCCGGGCAGCCGGGATACCGCAGCCCGAGGGGATCCAGGCTCGACCCCGATGCGGCGGCTCCGCCTCCGCAGGGCAGCGGGGGCGGTGCCGGAGGGCGGCTGCGGGCCCGGCGGGGCGGTGGAAGCGGAGGGGCGGCGGCGGGTCCGTCTGGGGGAATGCGGGCGGTCGCGGCCAAGATGGCGGCCGCGGTCGGTGCTGCCGCTGCTGCTGCTGCTGCCGGCGCCGGGCGGGCGGCGCGTCAGGGTGAGTCTGTGGGTACCGACCCCGAGGAGGGGCTGAGGGAAGGGGCCGGGGGAAGGCTGGGGGCCGCCGGTCTCGGCTCAGGGAAGCGTTAGGGCGGCGGGACGGCCGGGACCGCGTTACACAACCCCGGTGTTCTGGCTTTGCATAACGCGGAGCCGGGGCCTCCGCTCCTCCGCGCCGGGCTGCGGGGAGCCCCGGGGCTGCGGCCGCCCCGAGCGGCTGCCCGGGACACGCGTCCTGCGCTGCCCAGACCCTGGGGAATGCGGGCTCAGTGCCCGGCGGGATAACGAGGGGCTTCCTCTGAATGAAGCGTGGCTTGCGGCTTTCTCATTTGAGTTTGTCCTTTGCTGCTGTCAGTCTCGATTTTTCACTGTTTGGTGCCTTGAAGTGTCTTGGTTGGTTTGTTTGTGGGTTTGTTGTTTGTTGTTTTTTTTTCCCGCTCAGGAGTTTAATTCTGAATGAGGCGCTGTACTTTCCAAAAGCACTTCATGTGAAAATCACCCTCGTTTAACAGTTCACAGCTCACATTTCTAAAAGAAGGGCGGGTGTGCGGTGCGGAGGTGTGAGCACCATCCAGCCCCAGTCAGGGTGCTGGGGTTACTGGGCCTCTGGACGTGTCCATTGCTGCCTTTGCAGCACCATCCTGCTCCCCTGCTCCTGCTGCTCTTCCTCCTCACTCCTTGTAAATATAAAACGTTGCCCAGTTTCTGGTGGAATAACTTCTGCCTTCCCAGAGGCTGTGCTGTGCGTCCCTTGCAGCCGGTGGGCGCTGGGTTCCTCAGGGCCGGGCTGCAGCAGGGAATAGGATTGTGCCATTGCTGAAACTGACAAAAGAGCACATTTATCAGCCTTCCATCAGCTCCAGTCCCTGCACATCCCTCATGCTCTGCATCCTGTGCCCTATGGTGCGGGCAGAAATGTGCACAAGCCTGGTGGTAAGGAAAGCAGATGCTTGCCAGCGTTTATTTACAGCACGGGAGGATCAATGCAGACATTAAACCTTCTCTTGTTATTGTTCTATATGATTTACATCAGTGTCAGTGCCTCAAAATGTAATAACCTAAGAACTGGAAGAAGAAGGTAAATATTTGAAAAGAGTCATTCAGGCATCAGCAACGCTTGAACTGAAGTGCTTTAGTTTGTAACCTCTTTGTCGGAGGTGTCCGCAGCTACACTCTGTTAATCCCAAGAAAGAAGATGGATTTGCAACATGATTTTCACTGCCATTGATTTCAGCAGCTTTTGAGGGTGTTCAGCATCTGTTCAGGATGTTATTAGGGAACTGTGAGGCATAAGATGCTCTTCTCAGCAGGTGGATCAGCTGCTGAGGAGGTCTGTGCTATTGGGGCTCAATTGCTGCTGAACTCCTGCAGTCTGACAAGGGAAGTGTCACACCAAACAATTGCTGGAAAGGCAGGGATGTGGCACTTAACAATTTTTTTTTTCATCTTGGTCAATTCACACTATTGTTGCACTAAAAAATATCTTGTAATGACTATGAACTCCTGAGGAAAACAAAGCAGGCTTTTGAAAAAGCAGCATGTGGGAAATAAATTATCCTGATTTGGGGCTGTATCTTGGCTGATGTTGAAATCCAGGAATAATAGAAGTTGCCTACTCTGGCTAGTGAGAAAGAAGGCTGCTCACATCCCTGGGTAAGCAGATCTTGAAATTGCTGCTGACCCAGCACAGGGTCAAACTAAGGAGCAGAGTGCCACAGCGTCAAACTAAGGAGCAGAGCGCTTATAGCCAGTCCCTAAATTTACAGATGTCTAGCATACATTGTAGAGGTGGTGTAGAAATATTTTGCTTTTCTAGAGTTAGCCCAGGAATGCCTGTGCCATGGGGAGTTAGGCAGCTTGACATACTTGCTCCCTTAGTGTGTCAGCCCTGCTTGGTTTCTCTTGTGTGGTCACCAGTTATTTTGGACTTAAAATTGGAGCTTGAAGATTAGTGAGGCTTTTATTTGGTTTGAGGTTTCTGCCTGGTATCTGAAAAGCTCTTAGTGTACAGAATGTTTAAAGAAGGTCAGAAGCTTGCAATTTCACAACTTTCTTTGCTTCCAGGGTCTGGGGCTTAAGGAAGAAAATGCCAAGCAGAAGAGTCCTGCCATGGGCGTTGGTGTGGCTGCTGAGGGATTTGTGCCTATCTGGGGAGGGGGCCCCCCAGCCCAGTGCAAGGTTATCAGTGTGCTGTTATCTCTCTTCCAGCTGTGAAAAGCAGCAGTCAGCTGAGGGTCCCGGTACGATGGAGGGGTCAGGCAACTGCAGCCGCCGTGATGGAGAGCACAAAACCTCAAATTCAGCCCGAGGCACAGTAAGTGCTGTGGGGTCTGGGTGGGTGTGACCCGCTGGCGTGTCCCTCTGTGTCCCTCTGATATGGGGTGCAGCAGAGCAAAGCTCACTGTGCAGTAAAATGTGGCAGCCACAGGGCTGGATCGCGTGTTTTTGTGCTTGTGTGATTGCCTTTATCTGTCTGTCTGTGTTCCCTCTGCCCTATTGGCCCTGTTCTGTGGGGCAGGGCTGGCCTTGCCTTGCTCCCTGCAGAGCAGTGCAGTCAGGCTGTGACCCATGCAGGGCCTGAGGCAGTGCAGAGGCAGCAGAAGAACAAACAGTAGGATATTGTTATTTGAGGTTCAGTTCCTTCTTCCTGGGTTTTATTCAGCAACCTTCTGGCAGACACTCCAGGAGGAAGGAAATGGAAGCCAAGGTCCCAGCCCCTTGGTGCGGATCGGGCTTCTCTCAGTGCCCCTTCCTAAAGCTGCCTGTAACAAGAGAAGGGCAAATCTCCCTCTGCAGCCTCAGCTCAGTCTGCTCAGGAGGCCAGAGCTCCTGGGCACCCAGCTCCTTCGGGCAGGGGAAGTGATTCAGTGGGGAAATCCACCTCTTGGGTGGGGGCTGTGATCAGCAGCCCTGTCTGTAAGAGCTGATACCATTATCTGCTCCACTCTGCTGTGCTCAGAGGGACCTTATCCTTAAAACAGTGTGCTGGACCTGCACCTGGACAGAAAACCCATTGTGGGGAAAAAAAGAACAGCCCAAACAAATCCATCCTTGCTCTTACTTTGTGTGTCGAATGGCTCTATGCTGCTTTCACAGCTTCAGGAGATGAGCTGTGTTTGCAAAGTAATCATCTCCTGTGTGGGCAGTGCATCCATTTTCTGTGGAAGCTGCTGCTTGGTTTTGTTGGAATCTACAGCTGGTGGTCAGCTGAGATAGCTCCTCAGACCCTGTTTTGTAACTTCCTTTGCAGCCCTCAGCTCCAAGATAATTTTCTCATATTTCCAGTTCAGCTCTGTGTTGTGAAGTGATTATTTTTTTTTTTTTTTTTCCTAAAAGAAAGTAAGGATCATGCAAATAGTTGTTCCCTGTCTTTCCATGCTTGTAGTTCTTATTTTTTATATAAGCAGGATGAACTTCTAAATGAGACTGCTTTTGCAAAAGACAAATGCAGGAGGATGATAACAGTAATAGTAATGACAACAACAATAGTAGCAGCAGTAGGTAACTTGGATTTGGGATATCTCTTGCTTCCACAGGAAACCTAAGACAGGAATCTTGATGTTAAACATGGGGGGTCCAGAGAGGTTGGATGATGTGCACGATTTCTTACTTCGTCTCTTCCTGGACCGAGACCTGATGACGATGCCAGCCCAAAAGTGAGAAACACTATGAACTGCTGGGGTACAGTGTTGGGTGTTGCTGTCAGCATTCCTTGGGACTGCTTCATCTTGGGAGCAGTCAGTGCAACAGATGATGTTATTATTAGTGGTGTTAATAGACATAAAGAGATGGTTCTCTCCTAATTGCAAATTGTGATTTCCTGTCACCTAGTAAGTTTGGGAGGGGTGGTGGGATATAACATCAGCTGAACCATGCAATGCTGGTTTGCTATAATTTGGGGAAGTTGCCAGGGAAAACCCATTGCAGCAGAGAGATTTGGGGGAAGTGGTGGTGCTTTGGGTTGTGATGTCAATACCTGTGCCTTTTGAATCCATCAGTCAGTTAGCACCCTTCATCGCCAAGCGCCGCACACCAAAGATCCAGGAGCAGTACAGCAGGATTGGAGGTGGATCACCAATCAAGAAGTGGACAGCAGTGCAGGGAGAAGGCATGGTGAAGCTGCTGGACAGCATGTCTCCTCACACTGGTACTTCTCTACTATGCTTGTTAAAAGTTTTTATTGCTTCCTGTGTTGAAAGACATCCAGGTAACTATGATAGAAAAAGAGTCTTATTTTCAGAAGGCTGAAGGTAGGTGATAGGAGTCCTCACTGGTGTGTATGACTACAGGATGTCAGAACTTTCCCTGGAAGCCCTGCTTGAGCTTGAGAAGTCTACGCTGGAGACAAGTGGTTGAGTTTTAGGTGATAAGAAAGGGGAATGTATCTTATGGGAGCTGGCATGGGAGAAAGGTGTGCAGAGTGGCATTTTCAGCAGCATAAATGAGGAGGAGATCTGTGACCATTGGCAGTGTCAGTAAAATCTCACATAATTCTTTTGTCTGAGGCCAGAATTTAATGCTGTAAAGCCTTTTGTGTTTGTTTTTGTTATGCCAGCTGAGCCTAAAGAATGGGTGACTGTGGGAAGGTGCTGGGAGTCTGACCCAGCACCCACCTCCAAAGCTGCAGGCCTCTTGTACCTCTGAAATGTCCCTCTGCACTTACTCTTTGGGTGTACCCAGAGCTTTTGAAACTTGTTTGAATCTGTCACTGTTTAAATAAAAGAACTAAAGCCAATTAGGCCTGATTTCAGGACCTGAAGAGGAGGTTGGTAGCTGAACATTGCAGGCTTGGTTGGGTGATAGCAGTGAGCCGCACCCCAGGACCTGAGCAGGAGATAAGGCCTAACAGTTTCCCTTGGCTGGCAGCAGATTCTATCTTTGCCAGTTCTTCCTTAGTGATAGGAAAACTTGAAAGGTGAATACAGCTCCCCTCCCCTCTCTCTGGATCACACAATCTCAAGGGCTTCAGCTCCCAGGTTTCCCCCTTAGCTGCAGTGTGCTGGCTGTGCACACACAGACAGCTGCCCATATTCCTGCAGTGTTAATTTGTTGTGATTCAGCTGTGTTCAGTCTCTCCTAAAACCTCCAACCAAACTGATACCTGAGTCATTTTTTACCTGGGTTAAGGGCATTTGTGATGGTCTTTGCACCAGTTTAGCTAAACTGCATTTGAATTGGTTTAGTTGAATTTGACTTCATCTTGGATGTGCTAGAAGTCTTTGTGCCTCTTCTGCTGCTTGCTGGAGGTGATAGATCATTTGCTTACTGTACCTTTTCTGTAAAATCATGCCAATAATAAACATGATTGGCAGCAGTAAAAATTAAGCTTCCACATCGAAGTAGCAGCTCAAGGGTGATGGCCATTTTCTCTGTCTTCCTGCTCATGGGACAGAAGGCAGCAGTGAATCACCACTGCTCTAACAAAAGCCAGGAAAATCAAAACCATGGTGGTGGGTCTGGCTGAAATGACCTGTCTGGGGGTCACCTTTGGTGACCCAAAAGAAAGTATTTCTTTCCACTCTGCTTTCTGTTCTTGAAGCAGCAGCCTAGCTTTGTGAGGAGAGGCAGTCAGCAGGATGGCTAAGCTGCCTGCTGAATTCCTCACTGATGTGTTAGCTGCAGATAATGCTTCTTATCCTGCTGTTCCAATAGGAACACTAGAAGGTTTTGATAGAAAAACTGCTGGAGAAGTCAAAGAGAAGAGCTTTTCATTCTCTTCAGCTCAATGGCCTCACAATGTGTGGTGCTGCAAGCTGTGTTCTCCCTTCAGTTTCCCTGACCTGTGCTGATATGATGCTGGTGTCAGGGAATCCCCCTCCAGGCTTGACAATACACCCTATGTGATTCCTACCTATTTTGTAACTTTTTTGTGACACCTGCTTCAGACTTGGGTAGAAAAGAGCCAGAAGTAGAAGACTATCATAAAGGTCTGGAAGGTGGAAAGTGATGCTCTTGGGAGGTTAGAACCAAATTGATTTCATTTATTCAGCTTGTAATGTGTAACTGGTACCACTCAAGCCACGTACAATCCTTTTTTTCCCCTCAGATGCTGGTCTCTGGCTTAATTCCAGCTGTGCTCTCTGCAGGTTCAGTCAAAGCCTGAAGCTGGAGCTGTGTCCCCCTGGCAGCAGTGGGGCAGCAGCAGCCCCCACAGGGTCAGCCTTGGAACAGCTTCTGCAGATAAAGCTGAGAAACTTTATCTGCTCTTCTCAGTGTGCCACTCCTGCTTGCTTTTGTTCAGTGACAGCTTTTTGTGAAGCCTGTGCAGTCCTCACACCTGATAAGTTGTTCAGAGACCTTTTATACCCAACCATTGCTGCAGTTCTCAAAATGGAAGGTGGTGGCCATTGCTAACAATCGACTTGCCTGCTGTGTCCCTCAGCATTTTGGGAGAGCTTGCAGTGGTACCAGGTGCTGTGCTGCTTCTCCAGAGCCTGAAACACTTGGATGTGCTCCCAGACTGAGCTACAGGTTTCTCAGTATAGTGTGCTCACAGGTAGCATTTTGGGAGCTAATGAGTAGCTGGGAGGTTGTGGTGGTAAGACAGGCAAAATACTTTGCATATTTGTTTTACCTCGATCAGGACTTTTCGGGGCACAGGGTTTATAGTTGCTCTGTGTTTGTGGTTGGTGAAAAGCTCATGTTAGACAGGTTCAGTAACCACCTGTGAAATTCCCTCCTGTGTAAGTTAATCAATGTACTGATTCACTGGCTTGTAGTATACATTTGGCATGTTGCACTTCAGCAATGCAGCTAATATGAAGTAGTAAATAAACAGCCTCACCCAAGCCATCTGGGAACAATATAATTTTAAAATGAAGCTTTATTGTTACAGGCAGCTGTCTGAAAGTGAACAAGAATCCTTCCTTTCCAAATGAGTGGGGTTGGGTGGGCTCAGTAGTCAGTAAGAATAAATCACACAGACATGATGATAGGAAAATCCATTTCTGTTGTTTTGCTTTTTGTTGTTTTTTGTTTTATTTTGTTTTTGTTTTTTTTAAGGTCTGCTTTCAGGTAGGCTAATGTCTTGCAATGGTAGTTAATTTCAAGAGCCACATCTTGCTTTTTTCTTGTTTTTAATTATATTGATTCTTAGTGTTTTAGCTGAGATTCTTGTATCAGCAGCATGAAAGCTCACAGGATGACATTATTTCTTTTAGATTGTCACCTCCTTGTGGAAGGAGATGTCACTCTGTTTCCAGTAGTTCTGATTCTCTGTAACAACAAAATTAATATGTATGCAGATGTGAAAATCTCTCCTTTGCTGCCTGTGATCCAGGACAAAACATAATACTGTGAGCATTGTGAGAAGTTTCCAGGTTGGCCGTGTTTTCTCCCAGAAGGTCCTTTCCCAGGTTAAACTCCTCCTGTCTTTGCTGTGGTTACTCAGACTTCTGTTTTTAATGCCTTTTAAAATGTTAATGAGGTTCCTGGCCCCCGGGGCTCCTGAAGTTGGGTCATTATTTGCTCCTGCTGCCATCTGGGAGCTCTTGTACCTCCTGCAGAGAACTGGGGCTGACTAAACCTGTTTCTGAATCATGTGGAAATGTGTGGAGTGGAGACCAAGCACGGGACAGCTGCTCCCTTTTGGAAACCTGTTCATTGACCCCCAAACCCTGAAAACAAAAATTTGCTTTTGCTCTCCTAAGAACCTCTGTCCTCTACTAAAAATAAATAATTAAAAAAAAAAAAAAATAAAAAAAAAAAAAGAGAGAGGTAAAAACCCAACAAACCTCCCCTCCCTTCCCCTAACCCAAGCATACTCCCCAAATCTGATACCTGGAAGATGAGAGATGGAATATGGAGGAACCTGAACGCCCTGAGCACACCTGTAACTCTGGTCTGGGTTAGCACTTCAGCTTCTGGTAGTGACACAAGTTCACCAAAATGCCCTGGAAATCAGAGCTTGCCCAGCAGAGTGTCAGAGCTCCCCACAGTCTGGAAAGCATGCCTCTGCTAATCTCAGTGAAACCAGAGGAATTCTGCTTCCCAAAGAAACAAACAATAGTATAAACCACTTGTAAATTTTAGTAACAGTGAAGAAAAATACTTGGCCAAAGCAAAATGCATTTATATGGCAGTGGTTTAGAAAAGTAGCTTGAAGATTATCACCAAGTTCATTCCAAGTTTCAGTCTGTCCAGTTCTGTACTTTGTACTTACTAAAGAAGTATTATTTGGTGTTCTCTGCTTTTTTCTACAATTTCTTTTCCTGTGCTTTGTCTGCAGCACCTCACAAGTACTACATTGGCTTCCGCTACGTCCACCCCCTGACAGAAGAAGCAATTGAGGAGATGGAGAAGGATGGCATAGAGAGGGCCATTGCCTTTACCCAGTACCCCCAGTACAGCTGCTCCACCACGGGTGAGCTCAACCTCTTCTGTATTTGCCATCATTCCCAGTGTCAGGTTGACGTTTTCTGAGCTTTTTGTTCCTGTTGTGAGACAGAATAAACTGAAGGCTCAGGAACACGGCTGAGTCAGCTTTCTTTGTGGAAACTAAAACAATAATTAAAATGTTTAAAATAATTAAAAAATGCTTTAGCAAATTGTTCTTGGCTTGTGCATTGTATGAACTTTGATATAATTGTTCCCAGGTTGGGTTTATGGTTGCAGTTTAAACATATATATAGCGTTTAAAAATACTTTAATACCTTGCTGCAAAATTGTTGTAATCTGACAGGCTGCTAATGCCTTATGACTGAACTTCTGCTCTGGATGCTCTGTGTTTCAGGAAGCAGTTTAAATGCCATTTATCGTTACTACAATAAAAAAGGGGAGAAGCCAAAGATGAAATGGAGCATCATTGACCGCTGGCCCACACATCCCCTTCTCATCCAGGTAGGGGTCTGCAGGAGCCTTTGCAGCTCCTGTCAGGACCAGAGGTGTGAACTGCACTGGCCTGATAGGTTATCAAATTGGTATTCCCTGGGCTTGTCTTGGATTGGTTGGTGTAGGAGAAACGTGGTGCTTTTGCATTGCCAGCTGACCTGAAAACAACAAAGTAAGCAAATGCAGAAGCTTATTTTCCTTTTTAGAGATATTTGCTACTGGTAGAAACACAGTATAATGTTAAACAACAGAAATAATCTGGGGAAACACATCACTTGGATCAAGTCTTAGCTTCTAACCAAGCTTGCAAGATTTTAGATACAGAATGCACTGAAAGAAGGTGGATATGTTTGCTGATTTAGGATGTATTTAGTGCTTCAATTTGAGGGTGCACTTTAGTTATGGGAATGAATGTTTCTTGTCTCCTGTGTGTGAAGTCACAGGAGAGAGATGGTTATTTCATGCCAGATGTGTTGGCTTGATAACAAGTGAAAGTGAGCAGGTCACACATCTTGTTTTAAAAGCATGGTCATGTTTTCATAACAGTGGTGGCTGGAAGGGACCTCTAGGGGTCATTGCTCCACATCTGGAGTTCTGAGGGCAATCCTGAAGCTGCCTGTCTGGGGCCATTGAGAGCTCATAATGCCTCTCAGCATTGCTGATTGCTTTTGGTTTTTCTTCACAGTGCTTCACTGATCACATTCAGAAGGAACTGAGCCTGTTTCCACCTGACAAAAGGAAAGATGTTGTCATCCTCTTCTCAGCTCACTCGCTGCCCATGTCTGTGAGTTCCAGCAGGTTGTTTCTGTCACATTTACACCAGAGCCCCACTGGCTGGGCTGCACGGGGGGTGTCTGAGAGGAGAATCTCTGCAAGGTTGCAGTAAACATCCTGTCAGCAAACAGCAGCTGCAGTGAAATGTCTCTTGGATCATTTTTCAAAAATGCAGTGCTGTTACCAAAACATAACCTGTATGGGATGATAGAAGAATGTATCTTTTATCATAAAGGGGGGGAAGAGGAGGAGGTGTTCTGGTGAAGCAGCTTCATCATGTGTTTTGCTGGGCAAGAACAGTTCTTCCCAGTTTTGACTGGGCCAGGCACCAGGGATGACCTCCCCTGGGCACAGCCACATCACTTATGGTGTGTTCCCCTTCCCCAGCCTTCAGGTGGTCTTTTCCACAAGGTGTCCACTGGAATAGGAAGGTCTGGTGTTTCTGTGTTGCAGGTTGTGAACCGTGGTGATCCCTATCCTCAAGAAGTGGGAGCCACTGTCCAGAGGGTCATGGAGAAGCTGAACTACTCCAACCCTTACAGACTGGTGTGGCAGTCCAAGGTATGTGCTCAGGGAAGCAGGAAAGCCACTTATAAATCTCTTCAGGTGATGGAGTTAATGATCTTTCAGCTTGAGAAGATCATAACCTCAGTGCTTTTTTCCCATTTTCAGCACACATTCCTGCTACAACAGAATCCCAAACTTTTACTCACGTTCAGTCTTTTCACACCTTTCAGATTTTTTTATCCACAGTTTCTTGCTTTTTTTCTGTACATTGCATCGTCTTAAAGTAAATTTTTTTTTTATGTCCATTGGAAAACCTGTGATTTCATAACATCCAGTTTGGCATTTGCAGAAGAAAGGACTGAGCACTCATCTGGGGTTTTTAGGTGTTGCTTTTTGAAGATCTTCCTGATGAAGGCTGCTTGTACCACTTTGTACTAATTAGTCCTGCTGCAAAGAGCAAGGACCAGAAGTACAAATAACAAGTTCCATCTTAAACATAATCTGGTCTGTGTTGTCCTGCTTAAGAAAATGTAAGAATGATTTGATGAGTTGTTTTTAATTTTTAATTTCCCTCCCCCTTTTCTTACAGGTTGGACCAATGCCTTGGCTTGGCCCACAGACAGATGAGACCATTAAAGGCCTGTGCCAGAGAGGAAAGAAGAACATGTTGTTGGTCCCAATAGCATTTACCAGTGACCACATTGAAACACTTTATGAACTGGATATTGAGTATGCCCAGGTTTTAGCAAATGAGGTAAATCTTTTATTGTTTTAACTGTTTGGATAGTGATGCTCTGAAATTACTCTTCCTGTTTTAAAATTCGTTTTGTCATTGCTTCTTGCAATATGATCTGGAGAAAAATGTATTTTTCTCTAAATTGTAAATCAGTCTGAACTGTCTTAAATTAATTTTTAGCAACTAAAGCAGGTGGGAATTTCTTTCATTAGATTTAGCTCTTGAAGCCACTGCTATTCTTACTGAAAGAGTTATTGATTGTTAGCAGCAAAGTAAAATTTTGCATTGTAGGGTTTTGATTTTTTTCTATAGATTTTGGAGCCTAACTAGTGAAGGATCTAATAGACTTAAATTCTTTTCTCTTTATTTTTTATTCAGTGTGGAGTTGAAAATATCAGAAGAGCCGAGTCTCTTAATGGAAACCCACTGTTCTCCAAGGTATTTTCTTTGTTGCAATAGCTGTACAAGTTTGCAGTTGTGTGTTTCCTGCAGCACTGTGGATGTCTTCTTGCAGCTTTAGAGTGCTTTGAGTTTAATATCAAAGGTGGAAGCCCCTGTACTTCATCTGTACACCACAAAGTGTTTTATTTTAACACAGTTTGTTTGGTTTTGGTTTTGTTTTTATTTTTAAAAGAATTTCACAAGTTTGGTTTGACAAAAAAGAGGAACAGTTTTGTGTTCCTTCGGATTAGTCTTTAAATAAAACATTTATCTTAAGATATTTGCAAATGTAGCTTTAAAGCAGGATTTTCCCCTGGAGCAGAGCGGCGGATTCTGATGGATAAGCAGCCTGGCAACCTCCTTGGTCTGCAGGCCCCATGTTAAAGCATTGTCTTATTTTCTGCAGGTAGATCTGTGCTCACTTCTGGTTTTTAATTAACTGTCTTTCAGGCTCTGGCAGACTTGGTCTGTTCCCATATCAAGTCGAATGAAATCTGCTCCAGGCAGTTAACGCTCTGCTGTCCGCTCTGTGTCAACCCCGTCTGCAGGGAGGCAAAAGCCTTCTTCACCAGCCAGCAGCTCTGAGCAGCCCTCAGGAGCTCCCCTGGGCTTCTCAGCACCAGCAGCCTGGACAAGCAGTGCAGAGGAAAGAAGCCCCTTGGCCTTTTTCCAGCAAGGAGTTTTCCTTGCTGGTCCATAGTGACAGGCTGGTGGCCTCAGTGTTGTTGACCTCGTGTAACAGGGAGCATAACTTGACTTTTTTTTTTTTTTTTCCCCTTACATTTTCTTTGTTTGAGAAGAGTTTGCAGCAAGCAGGGAAGGCAGGGTGTTCACCCTGCAAGATGTGGAAAGATCTTGCTGCATCTGGTTCTGATTGGACTTAGCAGAAGCACATAAGTATGCACTGAAAAACCTAAAAAACTTTTCTACAAATTAGCTCTACTTCCTATGCAGGGGTTTATGCAGTTTTGTCACGAGTGCATTAATTTCAGCTTTCCAGGTCAAACAAATGTTTGTTTTGCTTATGCTTAAGGTACAGAATAACCAGCAGCAGCACCCATTGTCTCTTCTGAGGGAATTTTCAGATGAGTTTGAAGATCGAGTGACTTCTAATGCTTTTTAAGGAATGTGTGTATTTTTTTGGAACATAATGATAAGGATTTGTGGGTTGTTTTTTAATTGTTTTTCTCCTGCCAGAAACTTCCAGTGAAAGCTTAGCTGGGATAGTAGAACGCACAAGATTTGTTTACATTTTCTGGATAAAATACTCTTGTTATCTGTAGGAAAGCCTCTGCATTTGAAGAGCATAAAATGAAAAGAACAAGCCTGCTTGGGTGATGCTCAAGACTGTTATGTCTCACATCTCCCAGCCATCAGTAGCCTGGATCAAAACATGTTAGTTTATCTTTTAGGAAAAAATGTTTAAAAAAATTCTTACTATAAAGGGCTTTCTCTATTTGGTTACATAAATTAGGGAGTCAGGCTTGCTCTCCACAAGTTTTATAGACCTGGTCTGTGCTCTCTGCTGTGGTTTTTGTGGGGTCCCTGTGGAGTTCCATAGGTACAATTGATCCAGCTTAACTGCTGATGTTATTTAGACTTGAGCTGATGGGTGAGGAGTGATTTACTCTGCAGATGGCTGCGAGCAGCAGCCCCGATGCTGCCAGCTCTGTGCTTCACAAACCCTTGGCAGCAGCTGAATTTCCTCTGGTTTTGGCACTGGGAGTACACACTGGTAACCTGACTGGACTTGTTTCAGCAGGTGTGTGGGTGCACCAGCACTGATGAACCCACTGGTTTTGTAGAGGGTGAAAAACCTATACAGGGCAGTATTCCCTCTGTCAGCACCAGGACTGTGGTGTCCAGGGCAGCCTGGGGAGAGGAGAGGGCTTTGTGGAAGGGTGGTGGTCACCACACAGCATGCTGGAGCTGGGCACTGGGGGCATCTGGAGACAGAAGCACTGCAGCCCCTCAGCCCGTGTTCCCTGGCACGGGGACCTCTCCTCCTGGGAGGGATGAGGGAGGAGCAAAGCTGTGACCCTGTTCTGTGGGACTGAGCCAGACCTGTCCTAGTCGAGCTGCCAGCTCTCCATGTTTACTTGAGGTAATGAGCACTGAAAGGCAGGCAGTGTGGCAGGCAGGTTGTTCTCTGCAGATGGGTGATCCAGCTGATGGTGATGTGTGAGCAGCAGCTGCAAGGCTGCTCACAGGGTTAGGTTTGGGGGTGTAATTATGGGGCATGAGCAGTTGGAACCTCCGAGCTTTCAAGGATAGAGCTGTTCAAAAAGAAAATAGGCCCCTGTTGGTGTTACAGGGGTTTGACTTGCTCTGTTTTGTGTTGAAAGAATGAAAGGGATGCTTGTTGGCCAGCTGGTGGGCCAGGTCCTGCCATGGGGTGATGCAAACCCTGCTGCACATCCTCACTGGATGTCCCGACTGACACCTCCCCACTGCCACACTGCAGCTTCCCAGAGTTTCCATGGGGAGACAGGCTGAGGTGCCTGCCATCTCAGGACCTCCTGCATTGCTGCTCCCCCTCCTTGCTTTAGCAGAGAAGTCTTCCTTGACCTTTCCTACCTGTGCCTGCTCTGCCCAGGGCTTTGTGTCTCCCTTCCCTGCCCTCGGGCTCTGCTCGCTGCCTCGGCAGGAGAGGGGACACCAAGCACCTGCTCAGGTGGAATTGGTGGTTATCAGGGGGTAGGGAAGGGTGAAATGCTCATGGGAAAGCCTTGGATAGCTATCAAAAACATAAAATTGTCTGCAGGATGTGTGGGAAGGGGACGCTGGCCTTCTGTCTCTTGTTGGACAAAGAACTTATTTCTCTGTTCCCATTCCTCTGCTGACACTGAGGGGTCAGTGGAGAACAGGCTGGTGTGTAAATTCTTCCTGCTTGTACCTCTTTCCTACCAGCTGGAGAGTGTATTGGCCTTCAGAGCACATTTAGAAGAGTGGCTGAAGCTGGGAACTGAAGGTTAATTTGATATGAACATTGTGATACTATAAATACAGATTGGCTTTTTATTTCCCTACTGGAGTGAGTGCTGAAAACATTGGCCAGCACTAATTGGGAGGCATTATGTTTGTCCCCAGTAATAAAAGGTATTTAAAATGCACTTTTTAGTATGCTAACCACAAGTGAGATAATTACTAAGTCTGTTGCTGCTATTAGACCATAATGTAGAAATCACTTAATTTTCTAGGTCTTAGCAGATGGATCTCATCTCATAGTTGGTGTTGTTCTTTGTTTTCCTGAACAGATCATGTAATGTCACTCTGTCCTGTAGCTTAAGACACATAATTTTGTCTTCATGTGGCATCAAAAAGCCTCTTGAAAAACTGCCCTAGCAAGTTAGCCAGCAGCTCTGCTTCATGTTTTTGAATAAAAGTAACAGACCAACAGCAGTGGGAATCCTCCTGCCACTGAAATCTCCTTATCCTGGGGCTTTTGTGTGGGAGAATTTCTGCCTATGCTGGTTTTGGAATTCATCTGACCCTATTTTAGATGCTTCCAGTGTGGATGTTGCCATCTGAGCTGGTCACTCCTGAGCAGGGGGGATTCAGCTCCTCTCCGAGCAGACGGGCTGGGTGAGGTTGGCTGGGTACCAGCCCAGGCTGTGAGCACAGCTCAGCCCCTCATGTGCCTTCTTCTCCAGCACCCTGCCAGCCCTCTGTGGCCACTGCCCTGGGAGATGCAGGCTGAGCCCTCCAGCAGTCTGCTTGGCTTCCCCTGGAGGATTCCAGACACTTGGTGCTAAGTCAGGAGCCAGCCTGCTCAGCTTTCTGCTCTGTGTCTGTGGAAGAGCCTCCCCCAGCCCTCAGCCCTCAGCCAGGGCTCTGGGGGGATCCTTCATTACCCACTACACCCCTTTGCTGTCCTTTATTTCCTCCACAAGTGTTTATCATTCACATATGCCCTGACAAGAAGCAACCACTTGGATGTTTGCACATGGGGAGTCTTGAAGAACTTACTCATGATTAGGCTCTTGTGATTTTACTCTGCAATTTTTTTTCTTAATTTTTTTTTTCTTAGTTGAAGTTTTTCTCTTTTGGTGTTCATAAAAGCTCCCTTACTACTGACTGCATTTTAGAAAATGTGATAGCTTCCAACAGTGGTGCTGTGATGCCCTGAGGTATGGGGGTGGTGTCTGAGCTAACCTCCTGCTCCCTCTAGAGAGGAGGATCTTACAGCTGAGTTGAGTGGGTCTGAGGATTTCCCAGGAATATCTGTAAGTTCATGATATTTTCCCTTTCTGCCACACCCGGAGAGCTGGAAATCAATATGGAGTGTAAGATGCAAGAGACAGAGAAGTTCCTTCTATGATTTAATTCCAGATGTGTACAAATACTTGCTTTTAGTCCAATGACATGTTTCAAATTGAACAAGGACTTCCATTTAATGTTAACACAGAAAATTTGTATAATCTTACTTGTGTATTATTTCCCATGAAGAAGGAATTCCAATAAATTTTTTTGAAGGAACAACTGAGCTGTGTGTCTTTGTTAAGGGCCCTTTATGGTGTTCTTGATGTTTTCTCTGTACTTTTCCTTATCCCCTCAGCAGGAAGCATCTGGGCATGTCCTGGGCTGTGGTTTGGGTGGCATCAGCAGTGGGCTGTGCAGCAGTGATTTCTCCCTGGCAGAGCTGCTTTGCTCTGTGCATCAGAGGTTCACATTTGGGATGTCTCTGTGCTACAGGTGTGTCCCCAGCACTCCCCAGGAGTGTCCTGGCACAGGGCTCTGCCTGTCTCTGGCCCAGGGACCAGTTCCTTCATTTGTATTTCTGCGAAAACTGGCTCCAGGCAACAGGGAAGGAAAGACTGGTGCTACTTTTGAGTCCCACCTGTGACTGCTAATTTATTCATTATCTATTATCAGTCTCTAGGCAGCTTATTTCTTATGTTAAAAATTAAGTGGTGGATTGATTATTTTCTAGGGCAGTGCTGAGAGTTGTATACTTAAGCTGCTCCATTAGTGAGCTCTCATTACTGGAGTGTGCTGGGGGAGAGAGGAATGGATGGGAGATGGAGGGATGAAGGGGAGCAGTGGGTTTATTCCTCTCTTCCCTGTGATGTTCCCATCACTGGCTTTGCCAGTTTGCATCTGATGGAGATCTGACTGAATGAGCATAGCAGAACTTAGATGTCACATATATTTGAGTTCTAAAGAATCTCTTTAAGGTGGTGGAAGCCCTGGCTCTCTGTTCCTTTAGAAAGTTGCACTAGGGTAAAAAAATATCAAGCATCAGTTTGTCTGTGGTGAGGGCTTTTACTCCTTGCCTAGATGTGGGCAGTGAGGAGAGCATCTCCTCTGCATGCAGCAGCAGTGGGGTCCTGCTTTCCCTCTCTCCCTCTGCCACCTCGTTGCTCTGCTGGGACCACAGGGATTCCTCAAGCTGGACCAGGTCTAAAATCTGCCTGTTGTTATCCTGCTAAATTTGTGCTCATCAGTAAGTGCCAGGAAAAGATAATTTAATTTGCATCCCACTGGCCTGGCTGAAGAGCATCCTTTCTGTGTCAGCCTGGAGATGGATCATCTGGAGATGGATCATCTGGAGATGGATCAGCTGGAGATGGATTGTCCCTGAGACACGGGGCTGTTATCCCCCTGGGCTCGGAGGCTGGGAGGAGACTGGCTGCCTGCTGACATCTGAACCCCAAAGGCCGAGGGATCATGAGGCCATAAAGTGGGGAGAAAGTGCTGCAGGTGTCACTGCCATTGTCCTGGGAGGAGGGGACTGTGCCTGTGGTCATGTCCTGCCCCAAGGGGGTCTGCAAGGGCTCATCCCTCCCAGGGCTGGACCCGCTGCGAAGGACGCGGAGTTTGAAGTCCAACCTCTGTCTCATTACCTTGATGTCAAGAGACATTACCCACAAAGTACTAAAGAGCCACATTACCTCCTGCTGATTGATGGTGAGGTTGCCAGGGTCTCTGGGAAATGCACGTGAAGACACATTTACACTCCCTGGTGGTGAGGAGAACCTGACAGGAGGCTGGGAGCAGAAATACTCGGGCAGAGCTGAAAGCATCCCTGCTGCAGTGCCTGGAAAAAGCCAGGATAAATAGCAACCTCCCCCAAAACTGGGGCACTTGAAGCAAGGCCAGAAAGGCTTTGGAAGACCTCAAACTGCAGAGCAGATGCATGCAGCCAAGAGGGAGAGGGGTGGGTGGGATGGTGTCGCCCCGGCTTCTGGGAATGGGGCTGGGGTGCTGGGGGGCCTTGTACAGAGCAGTGGGCACCAGAACAGCCTTGGCAGCCCTCACAACCCAGCTCCAGTCCCACAGGGAGCCTGAGCTGGAGCTGCAGGGTTTGTGGTGCCAGTGAAGCTGCTGTGGTTCTTGGCTCTTGGAGAGGACAGTGGGTCCCTTGGCAGGAGGAGGAGGGGGCTGCTCCTGGGGTGATGGGGAGGGAGCTGGGGTGCAGCATCCAGGGCTCTCAGCCATTCTCTCCCCATCATCTTTAAAGAAGATCCATAGTGTGTGAACACCCCCCCAGGCAGGGCTAAGGAGGTTCCTCCAGCACACTGTGGTTCCGAGGATGCCCCTACGAGCACTGAGCCCCTGCAGTGCTCCTGAGTGCATCGTGGGGGGCTGGGGGGGTCTGCATCCCGTGGCCCCTCTCAGCCAACTCCCACAAGCACTTTTATCACCGAGTTATGAGGCCATTAAGGTCTACGATTGTCTTTTACTGCCTTTGATTTCTTCTGCTGTCAGGCGGGAGGCAAGCGATGTGTAACATGATCCAAAGTGGTCTTGTTTGTTTTAATCTGCTGTTTTAATATATTATGGCTTCCTGCCATTACGCCTCTCTGAGACGGGCCCTGGAGTCCCTGGTGGAGTTTGATGTGTGCAGAAGCTGAGAGGCATTTTTCCAGGGGGTGCATCTCAGCTGGGCACAGCTCACCTTGGCTTTTCCTCTGAGTGCCTGCACTGACACTGGCTCTTTCTGCTTCACCACCAACACTGCTGTGGCACAGCTGGATTTTCCTCCTGGTTGGTTTGCTTAACCATCTCCACACCACGTGTGTACTAAAAATGTGTATCCATGGAGCTGCAAAAGCTTCTACTGTTTTCCCCCAGAAGGAAGGCTGACGCTGGAGAGGTGCTGTGGGGAGATGCAGGTGGCTCTGCTCCGGGGATGCTCCAGCTGTGCTGAAGATGCCAAGGATGCTCTGGCAGTTCCAAGGATGCTCCAGCACTCCTGCCAGGTTCCGGGGGGACTTGGCATCCAGTGCTGGGAGCACTGCTTGCTGCTGTGGCACATCCCGGTGCCCACGCAGGCTGCTGGCTCTGGTGTCAGGGCAGTTGTACATCACGGAGCTGGAGCTGTCCCCTCACGGGGGCTTTTCTGCAGTTCAAGCCCTTGCAGGAGCAGCAGACCAGCGTCCCTGCCGCTGCAGCCCGGGAGGGGTCCTGCCAGGCCCCCAGCCCATCCCTCAGCTTTTTGTCAGCTTAATGAAACGCTTTCGTTTCCTCCTCCCAGCTGTACCCACTGCTAAGTGCCTGAAAAATGCATTCCCGGGGGAAGGATCCCGCGAGTGAGATGGAACTGACCTCCCATGAGCAGCACCAGGCTCTGGCATCGGTTTTGTCTTTTTTTGCTATTATTGTGCAGCTTCCCTCCTGGCCTTGCAGCCCTCCTGGTGCCACTGACTCCAACTGTCCCCTCCTCAGGGCTGCTCTACAACTTCTGAGCTGGAGCTCAGGGGGTGGTGTGGGGAGGATTCTTGGGGAGATGCTCAGCCCATGCCTGGCATTCCCTGCCAGTGGCAGAAGGTTAAGGAAGGAAAGGGACATTTTCATGGGGTTTTTTGGTTTGGTTTGGTTTTGGTTTTTTTTTTCAGGGATAACCAAGAGCTTCTCTTGTTCATTTAATTTTGCAATTGAGCTCCTTACCTTGAGACTGCTCAAGGAGAAAAAAACAAGAGACTTGCCTGTGGCTGGAGGAAAACGAGTGAGTAAATGAATGCAAACCTGCTTATATTCTCCTTGCCCTGAAATTTTGGCTGGGGGAACCTCCTGCCTCCTCTGGTAGTGCTGCCTCAGGAATGAAAGTGTGATCATCTGTTTAATTTAATGGTAATTACATCGCTTCACGTAATTCCATCATTCATGTACATATGAGGTGATTTCTTCTTTAACAAACATCTCCCTTGCTGGAATGCACTGACTGAACCAATTTTTTGCATTTTCTTGGGCAATGCAGAGGCCGTGGCAAGGAGAAGGGCAGAGCTTGCTTGTCCCTGCTGACCCCTCCTTCACCCGGGTCAGAGTGTGGATCCCCTGGGAGTGGTGGCAGGGGCTCAGCTGCTGAGTTACCCTCTCTGAACCCTCGGATCTTTGCTCCAGTGCATTTTGCTCCCCCTGGGACGGATCCTACCTGGGGAGCAGTGTTCTGGGGCTGTCCCCAAGAGCAGCACCAGCCCGTGGGGGCCCAGAGCAAAGCTCTGCTCCCTGGTGCAGGATCAGGCTCTGCTGAGCAGCTGGACACTAGAAAGGCACCTGGAAAAAAAAAAAAGGAAAAAAAAAAAAGAAAGAAAGGAAGAAAAAAAAAAAAAAAAGAGGAACTTTTCATGGCACAAGAAGTGTTGTTTTCCTCCTTTATTGAGCTTTGGCAAATAATATGTGTGTGTGGGTTTTACATCAATAGCTATAAATAAAAATTTGAAAGCAATGTAATACTTGTCATTAAGATAAAGGACATCTATTGGCACAAATCATTGAGTAAAAACCCTTTAATGATAAAATAACATTCACTCTTTAGCTACTTTATTTGTCTGAAAAACTCAGCTTACACTCAGGTCAACATATCACCTTCCACAAAGTTAAAAAAGGACATAAAATGACATAATAAAATATACCTTAAATTTCATAATACAAGTACCTTGGCAAATTTTAGCAAGCTGGACCATCTAGTGGTGGCCACAGTAGTGAACACTGTCATCATCTCCCACTCCCCCTGCCTCTGGGCTGAGGGTGAGCTCAGCGTGTGAGTGCTACACCTACACGTATCCTTGGAGTAGTGCCTGGGTCTGCCGGGACTAATACTGGGTCTGCTTATTGTGGAAGAGCAGAGAAAGCTTTCTGGAAGATTAAACACTATTACAATCATGAACTGTCTTACAAAAAGAAAGAAAACTATGTAAAATCCTTGTATCCTTTACTGTCTTTGGCAGAGAAATAAGAGAGAGAAAAAAATAGGCAGACTCTATTACGAAGCTTTCATTATCACAATCTACTGTATAAGGCCAAATGAAAATATGCTGCTTTGCACTAATGAAAGCACAGCTCTAGAACGTCCTTCCTGACAGACAACACAAACACGATGTTACTCCAGGCTGCTTCCTACTCCTGCTCCCCGGGGCTCTGCTGTGAGGAGTAACGTGTGAGTAGGAGCTGATTTGGCTTTACACCCTGGCTGATGGGACTGCGGGCGGGGGAGAGGCTGGCGCTGGATGCAGCCCCACCTAAAAATCAATCCATAAAACAGAAATCCAGAGGAACTCCTGTCCCTGGGAGCCCATGGCTGGCCCCGCGCAGAGCGAGAGGCTCTGGGCTCACAGCCTCCCCAACCCGCATGGCTGCCAAGCTTCTCCTCAAATAAAAATGTCATTTAACTGGAATTCAACGGGAGCCCCTGCCTGGAACAGGGAGAGGGGACCCAGACCCCATCTCTCCCGGGAAGCAGCCCTGAGCCCATCCCCGCAGCTGCTGCCAGGGAACGGGCTCCGTGCAGAAGGAAAAAAGCCCCGAAGGGCTGCTCACAGGTCAAAAGGAAACAAACCAAAAGAAGCTGCCATGAAGAACCACGATGCATCACACTGCTAAGGTTTTTGCCTCATGCATAAAAATGGTAGCGCTGATTGGCAGTTGCTAATTATACCACTACACCGTCACACAGAACAATTAGCTGTTCAGACCAAGTAGCACAAATGTAGAAAATAATCTTTTTTTTTTTCTTTTTTTTGTCTTTTTTTTTTTTTTCTTTTCTTTTTTTCAACAGAGCAAATTAACACAGATTGTTTCTTCAGCAAAATATGAAACTGTAAACTTTGGGCTCATTCTGCAACTTTTCCCCAATCCATAATAAACAAACAAACAAACAAACAAACAAACAAAAAAACCCAACGGGAAGAAAGACTGACGTACATTTGTAAGCGCACCTTTTCTGTCTATTACAAAAGCACAACCTAAAACGTATAAAGCTTTTCCTTGGGTTTTTTTTTTGGTTTTTTTTTTTTTTTTCTTTTTTCTTTTTTTTAAATCACAGTTACCAAAAAGAAACAGTGAATAATTTATTACATACGCTATATTAACATTACTCTAAACAACTATTCTCTATGAGGTATATCTGAGAAAATTCGGTAAGGGATTGCACGGTCTGCGTTGCCAACATGCCCAGTTTTATATTAAAGCTTTGGAACCGTGAGGAAATAGAGGAGGAAGAGAAGGAGGACAAGGAGGAAGAAGGAGGAGGAAGGAGGAAGAAGGAGGAGGATAGGAGAAGGGGAAGGGGAAGGAGAAGAGGAGGAGAAGGAGAAGGAGAAGGGGAAGAAGAAGGAGAAGGAGAAGGAGAAGGAGAAGGAGAAGGAGGAGAAGAGGAGGAGGAGAAGAAGGAGAAGAGGTGGGAGAAGAGCCTTTGGTATTATTAGTTTTGTTCTTTGCAGGGCTGCATTGCAAAGCAGCACAGTACAAAAAGCCCACCAGGTACGATCTGGCGGCCCAGTTGAAGCTGAGGTATTCACAGGAAGAATCAAAAAACCAAACCAAACAAAAAAAAAAAAGCACAGAGAGGTCTAGACTGGCAAAATCGTTGCTTTGGTTCAAGCAAGGCACTCGTCCCGTGGTAATGTCACACTTTGCAAGTGAAGCATGAGTCTGGTGAGCAAGGGGGACCCTGCCAGCTCCGGGGACTCTCTGTGCCCTCCTGCCAGCGCCCAGGCCGGCGGGACGGGGACAGCCCGAGGACAGAGTGTCCCCCCCACACCCAGAAGGCATCCTGAGAATTATTATAGCTTTCCATCGAAGGAATAGAGAGAGAGGGAGAGGTACAAAAAGCACACTTGTCAAGCCCCTAGCTTTTCCAATACAAGACTTAAGCCCCCCCCACCCCCCCCCCCAAAAAAAAAAAAAAAAAGACAAAAAGAAAAGGCAACATCTGATTAAAGTGGAGCTTTTGTGTTGAGCTGCTGGTCCCCTGCCTGGGTGGATCTGGAGGGGAGGGGACCAGAGGTGCCAGGCTGGGGTCCCCTGCCCTGGCTGCCAGCAGTCCTGGGACCCAGGGATTTGCACCCCAGTGCACGCCTGCATCCCCCAGGAGGAATTTTCCCTTTCAAATTTACCTTTGGGGTGTTTTTCCCAGGGAAGAGGCTTTGTGTGGAGCAGGACCGGGGGGCTGCCAAGGCAAAGCTGAGCTGGTGTGGTGGGACAAGCAAAAGTACAAGACAGAAAATCACCTTTATCCTGGCCCAAACCAGGACAAGAGGGAGAGCGGGTTTAGCTCCTGGGAGTGTTGGGTTCCCCAGCAGAACCGGGAGGAACTGGGCTGCAAGGAGCTGGTGCTGAAGGGCAGGGCTGATTCCCCACAGGCAGCCAACCAACTTTTAAGTAGTCACTTAGGAACCCGATACTAATGGAGCTTAATGTAGCTTTAGTTTCATTGCTAACTCGAGAAAAAATAATTAATTGATTTTCATATGAAAACTGTAATTGCAGAGAGGGGTGAGGAGGGGAGAGCAGCCTCTGCCCCACAGGGCTCGCTGCCGGGAGCCCAGGTGGCCACAGGAAGGAGCAGGGCCACTGGGCACGGGCTCTGCTGGCCCACACACCACCCGTGGGACCATGATCAAGTGTGGCACTGCTTGGAATTGAGAATCCCTGATGGGAGCAGTGACTTTTAGGGTTTCTCTCTTTTGGCTCAGCATGTATTATTCCACCCCACCCCAGACAAAGTTTTAGGAAGCCACAAAAGCATCCCGCTGCCTTTTCTTTTCCCTGTTTTGTTGCTATCTGGAGGAAAACCAAGGACCTGGTTGTCAGGAGTGGGCAGCAGCAGCAGAGCCCCTTCCCGGGGCTGGGCACAGCTCAACACAGCAGCTCCACCTCCACAATTTGGCCTGGGGAAGGGTACAGCAGGCGTCACCTCTCCAAACATTTTTGGCTGGCAGGAAGGCGTGAGGGAAAGACAAGAAAACGTTCCCCCCAGAGCTGGCAGCTCCCACCCGTGTTCCTCTGGGAGTGGGGCTGCAGCTGGGCGGTTCCGTGTGTGGGAGAGAGGAGCAGCTGGGACCAGAAGGAGCACAAGCAAAGGGCAGACCGCACAGAGAAAGAAATCTTTGGTATCTTTGGTATCATCAACACGATTAAAATTACAAATGGAAAAAGTCAGTGAGGTAGCCTCTTTGGTTCTCACTAGAAATAGAAAGGTTTGGTTTTGTTTTTGTTTTTTCTGTTTTCCTTTTTTTTTTTCCTTTTTCTTTTTCTTTTTTCTTTTTTTTCTTTTTTTTTTTTTTTTTCTTTTACACACACAGAAGTTCATTCTTGGAAGCAGCTAGTTTAAGGGTTTCCCTCTTTTTGCTTGGCATGTTTTTTTCCCCCCATCTTAAGTTTTAAGAAGCCACAAAGTTCAGGCAAAGTATCCCAGTGTCTTTTTTTTTTCGTTTTTTCCTTTCTTTTTTTTAAACCCCTATTGTTTCTGTATGCACAGTTTTAGGTTGAATATTCATTGCTTGTCCTCAAAACTCACTCTGCTGTTCTGACAGAAAGTCAGCTGTAGTGCTTTCAAGGTAATTCTAAATAAAAAATAAAAACTATACAAGGGCATCCTCAGGTGATGATGAATAAGTTAAATAAATAAGTTATATTATGAAGGCTTTCTGTGCCATAATAAAGGTACATCACACTTCCTACCTGCATGGGAAGAGATTAACTTAAATAAATTAAACAATTAAAAATAATTAAAAGAAGAAACTCAAACGAGGCTCCTGTTGGATGGAAGTGGTTATTTTCCTGCTGTCTGTAACAGAACCTGGCTGCTCTATGAAGCAAGAGTAACTTTTAACTTAACTTGAGAGTAACTTCTAGGTGTATTTCCTAACACAAGCGTCGCATCTTTGATGCACTACAACAGGAACATGAATAAATAAGGAAACTTAATCCCAAATGCAGTCATACATGATTGAATTAAATAGTTAAAATACCTCATGTTGGAGCCTAGTCCCACAGTCTGCATTCAGTCTAAATTCCATTGAATTTAAAGCTAAAGTGAAAGTCAATGGAATTTATACTGAACAGAGATCTCAGGACCTTCCCTATGACTAAATTAAATAAATTACATTATTGATAGATAATATACTGGGTTAAAACCCACAAGTGTCTGGAAAAAAATAAAACCATTTTAAGCTTTGCCTTTTTAAAAAATCTAAACAATAAAAATTCTCCCTAATAAATATAAAGGAGGCCAAGTATAAAGTTTCCCCATGTCTTAAAAATACTTAGGTATTGTGACAAGCAAGAAAAACATTGTTTTTTTGTCCGAAGCTAGCACACTCTTTGCAATGCCACGTGGTTACTGTGTCTGGCTTTGGAAGAGGAGAAGAGGACCCTGTCCCCTTGTGCAGGGCTGAGCGTGGTTCGCTGGTTTAGTCCTTCTCAGGTCTTTGGATTCAGCTGTAGGTAAGAGAGATGCAGAATAAAGCTATTCAACCAAAGTCATCAAGCACATTCTTTGTTCCTTCAGGGATGATTAAGCGATATCCAAGGTTTCTTGAAAGTTGAATTCATCTCGGGTGTGCCCATGGGGGTAACTCCAAGCGGGTGTCGGGGAGATGCTGGGATACTGCGGATGCACAGCAGTCTTGAGGAGCAGGGTAAGTAAAAGGGACAAGGTACATGGCACAGCTCTGGGATTCATAAATGCACAGCAGAGAAGGGCAGGGCAGCTGTTGGGGGGGTTTTGGAGGGGCAGAACAGCTCACAGAGTCTGTCCATGCCTGTCCACACAAGCACCTGCACCCACGGGAGATGTGCTCAACACTTCCCTGCTGAGAGAGCTGCTGCACCAAAGCCCACCAGGGGTGACAGTGACACGGAAGACCTGACACAGGGCCTGGAGAGATGCAGGGATAAAAAATGCAGCAGTGTTTCTAGAGGTTCTGGTGAAAATGCCTGTTGGCAGACAGGGAGTGAAGCTGGGCACTGAGCTAGCTGCCTGCCCAGCAGACAGCCCCAGCCCTGCCCAGTGTCACCAGCGTCCCCACTGGGAGACTGGGGAGCAACACTTGCCAGAGCGAGGTGAGAATTTAAGTGGTAATATTGCATAACATGAACCAGCTCCCCAGTTTGGAGAAAATTAATGATTTTGTTCCAGTTACATTTTTTCATAACTCAGTGGTTGGTCTGGACTGAAGCCTGGCCAGGGTCACAGGCCAAGAGCCTCACCAAGAGCCCAGAGCAGGAGACCAGTGGCAGAAACCCAGCACCACCCAGTGCTGCTGGGGTGACAGGGACCTTCCAAACGTGGCACGTCCTGTCAGGGCCATGGAGTGCTCAAGGTGCCCATGAGGGATGGTTTGAGTGGAACCTCTGGGCTGGGAAGGGGAGTGAAACTTCAACATGACCATTCCACCTCACTGGGCCCTGTTCTGCACGCAGATGACTCAGAACCCAAACACCCAGAGGCATCAGCCCAGACCTGAACCATTTTTGGGCAGCTGGCATTTAGTTGCCATCAGGATCCTGAATTTATTAGCCAGAAACCTGTCCTGCCCTGACTAAATGAGGGTTTCTGATTTCCTCTCTTGTTTTATATGTAAAAATTGGAAGATGACTGCAGCAGTTTTGCAAAGTAGTTTAAAAGAAGCTGTTGTTTAAATGCAGAGATGGAGCAAAGTGAAACCATGGTGCTCCAGCTCTAAGGATAGATTTGGACCTAGTGCTGAGTGTCATGACTTTGATCAACCCACATAATGTATCTAAGATGCCAAAATGAACCACTGAACCACCAAATGAACTCACTGAGCTGCCACCTGGCAGCTTTGGTTCAGATCAGGGTCTGATCTCCATGAGCCAGGCTGAGGTGGTGCTCAGCAGGTACAGGGACAGGAATGGGTACATACATATTGCAAGTTTTATCCCCAGGAAAGAGAAAGGAAGGTGTAAATTGCTCAAGGGATGTGACACACAGAAGGATGGGTATTTGAAGCTATAGACAAAAGGAGACCAACTCTACCCAACAAAACAAATCATGCCCTAGGGACACGGTTTTCCTAGGTGGCTCTGGAGAGAGGAGATGAACCAGCACAGTATCCCAACATCTTGCACTTGGAGTCCAGGCAGCTCTTGGATGGATCCCGTGTGAGGCAGAAACAGGACAAACATAAATAAAGCCACCCTTCTGGTTGCTCAGCAAAAGAGAAGTGATTACCTGTACACAGATCAGTGTTGCTACACGCAGTCAGTCGTGCAAGAGGAGCTAATGAACGGAAAGAAAAGCAGTGAGAATCCTCATCTTTGGTATTGTAGCTGTTGAGGTTTTGGTTGCTCTGTTCCTTGTTCTTTTGAAAAAACTGCATAGGCACAAATTAAAGACAATCTTCAACTTTAAGAGGACTGAGTTGTCAAATGAAGCAGCAATCGTACTGGCTTTGCTTTGTTCTCGTTCTTGTCAACCCTTTCTTTGAGATCTGCTTCCTAAAATGTCCAAGATGTCTGTCAAAACACAGTGTGTTACTCATTTGCTTCCTGACATGCTTCCTTCCTTGTTTTCGGTTTTTTTTTTTTTTTTTGGTTTTTTTTTTGGTTTTATTTTTTTTTTTTTTTACTTCTATTTTTAAATGGAACAGTTTGTTGCAGAAGAAGTAGGTGCAGAAAACATTTCTTTGGTTTCGATTAAGTAGTACATAAAAAAAGTCTCAAGTGTCTCTAAAGAGCCACGACCACCCTTGGCTCAGTGCCCCAGGAGGGGACATTCACTGGTGACACGGGCACACAGCCAGCCCCGGGGTGGTGGTCTCGGGGGGGGACTCTGCCCCACAGTGGCCAACGGAGGTGGAGAGAGGGCTTGGAGTTTGTGAGGCTTCCCCCATCACCAAGCAACCACCCGCCCCAGCGAGGATGGAAAGGAAATGGCAAGTTATAAACATCTTTGGCTTGCAGTAATCCTGTCTCTTTGGTGTGCTGTGTGCCCACCAGCTCGGGGAACTGGTGGAGGGAAGGAAGGTGGGGATGCGATAGATCTAGAAGGCGTATTGGAGACGTATGCGGCTGTCTGGAGACAGAGTGGAGACAGATGCCACCACCAGGGGCATCCGAAGGGCTTGTTTCTGGTTTGTTCCTGCTTGAAAGTACCATAAAATACTGAAAAAAAAATGACAAAAATACACTGAGAGCTAAATGTGTTTCGGCAACAAGGGTGCTGTCGAGGAGGAACTCGACGGCCAGAAACTAAAAAGGGTGGATTAACGACCTAAAAAAATCTAGATCTTTCAAAAACGTGTTTGCTCCACGTGCTGTAGCAGTGAAATTGACCTCCTGAGTGTGCATTTGCATGAGGTACAACCCTGGGCCCCGTGACACCCTGCAGGCTGTGCTGGAGGCTCCTGCCCAGCCACCACGGGAGCTGGGGGCTGTACCTCTTCTGTAGCGACTGGCTTTGTGCTTGATACTTTGAGCTCAAGGAAACTGATTTTTTTTTTTTTTTTAGTTTGAGGTCAAGCTATACTCGCTGATTAAATTAAAAAAAATATATATTAGAAAATTAAAAAAAAACCAAAAAGCTATCATTTGATCTTTTCTTTTTCCCCTAAAACACTTAACAAAACTGTGCCTGAGTTTTAAAAAGAGATTCTCGGATTCTTTAGCATCTGTGTCAGACTTTGTGCTGGGTTGTGGGGCGGGCAGAGCTGGTGCAGGGTGTTGTGGCCAGCCCTGGGCAGGGCCAGGTGGCCCCCACTGGCCACAGCATCCCCAGTGCCCGGGGCTCTTCGGGGCTCCCTCTCCTCAAAGCCACCGCTCCCCGACCTTCCAGCCCCGCTCCGCCTGTCCTGAGCATAGTATTGGGGGTTAATGCTGAGCCTGCTGGGATGGAGGGGAAGCCGTGGGAGGGGTCCTGGGGGAGAGCCGGGCTGGGGGGGGGTTCCAGGAGGATTGTGCTTTAGGTCACCAGTGAAGCTGCCCTCTCAGGTTCCTCTCAGGCCTTGGTGCAGGTGCTGGGGGCCGCGGAGGAGCCCCCGGAGCTCAGGTCATCCTGCCACTTCTCCAGGCTGCGCCGACGGGCATTCATGAAGAAGTTGCTGACGGTGGTGAGCTCCAGGCCCAGCTGCTGGGAGATGGTGATCTGCATTTCTTTGGAAGGGCGTTTGTTCTCCTTGAAGATGGCGAAAAGCGTTCGGCGCTGGAGGTCGGTGAAGACCAAGCGGGACTTCTTCTGGGACGTGTTCCGCTCCTTGCTCGGCTCCTGCTCCTTGCGTTTGCAGGCTGGGCAGGGGGCAGAGACAGAGAGAAACTGTCAGGACATGGCTGGGGCTGCCTGCAGACCTGCTGGCCCCTCCTGGCATAGACACCAGTGTGTGGTGGGCATGGAGAGCAGTGTATGGTGTGTATGGACATCACCATGTGGTGGGCATGGAGAGCAGTGTATGGTGCGTATGGATATCACCATGTGGAGGTCATGGAGAGCAGTGTATGGTGTGTATGGATATCACCATGTGGTGGGCATGGAGAGCAGTGTATGGTGAGTATGGATATCACCATGTGGAGGGCATGGAGAGCAGTGTATGGTGTGTATGGATAACACCATGTGGTGGGCATGGAGAGCAGTATATGGAGGGTATTTGTGGTTTCTGTTTGCTGCTGTCTGAAGAAGCTGCCCAAAGTTCAGATAAACTCAGTACTTCTGCTCTGAGACCGTCTGCTTGCCTAGAAATAACCAGCCCACTGAGCACCTCCCAGATTCTACAGCTCTCTAAGTCAGACCACAGACTACAATGTTGAAAAGCTATGGAAAAATGAGAAAGAGGTGAGATGAGGCAGGAGCAGTGCCTGCTCTGGGGCAATGTCCCTGGTCAGCAGTCAGCTCTCCACACATCCCATGACCATGTGAAGCAGCCCCAGGAAGCCCTTGCTCCAAGCCCACCACTAAACCACATCCCTCAGGGACACAGTGACATGACTAAAGTGACAGTGCTGGGGAGAAAAGGGCTCAAAGCCACGCAGACACGTGCTCCACAGGGCCCAGCATCATCCCTCTCCCCGGGGTGTCTCCCAAGGCCAAGGGCAAAGCCAGCCAGAAAAACCCTCCCTAGCTGCAGCCTGCCCACCGCTGCGCCAAGCCCTGCTAATGGATCCTAAACCCATCCGTATTAATAGCTGAGCTGTATTTATTAGCACAGAGAGAACATCAAGTGCTGAAACCAATACTGCTGCCGGAGTGTACCCAGATTTAAAAATAGCCCAATCAGGCTGTCTGCACCAGGCAGCCAGCTAAAATAATCCATATGTTGACATGGTTGGGTAATGCGCTGGGACAAAATAAGCAGAGGGAATTGATAAGTGGAAGGGGTTTTGAAGCAGCCCTCTTAAATAATTCCTCAGGTCTAGAATGGGAAATGAGAACCTGGCCCAAAAAGTAAAGCTCAGGCTTTGTGGAAATGTCTGTAATTAACCTGAAGGCAGGACCTGTGCCTGAGCAGGGCACCACAGGAGCCTGGCCCAGCCACAAGGACTGTGCTGAGCAGCTCAGTTCTGTGCCTGGGGCAGCATCTCCAGGAGTTCTGCAGGCAACTGCAATATCTGGTTGGAGGGGCTGCTCCTGACTCCTCTCTTGTATCCATTCCCAGCTGCTGCACTCCAGCAGCTGCAGCAGAGCTGCTCCTGGGAGGAAGGTCAGAATTCAGAAGGAGGATGCTCCAAAGAGCAGGTCCAAACCAGGACTGATGGGCTATGGGTGAGCATCCTGGAGAGAACCCCAGCATGACCCTCCTGGAGTGGTGGCACCAGCCCAGGGCTCCTGCTGGACACTGGGGGAGTGGGGTGGCAGTGGGGACACTCCTGCCTGGGGCAGGGGAGCATCAGGGTGAGCTGCAAGTGCGGCCCCATGGCCTGATTCTGGTCTCTGGAAGTGATTAATCCTGCTTCAAGCAGGAAAAATTCAGGCTCCCTGCCTGCACCTCTAAGACACTCCATAGGCAGCGCTTTACTGCCTGCTTGAGATGAAAAAGCAGATTTTTTGGCTGGATCTGTGCATCTGACACTTTGCCTTTTGTGTGGTCCTCCCATCCCCGGGGATGTGAGGAGCGGCTGCATCTTTGCAGCAGTTCCTAATAGGTTCCGGGACACTGGGAAGGGTCTAGTGTTTCCTAACATCACTAATTTATGTCCAGAGATACTCTGCGTTTTACAGTTATTGGTATCTTATAATAAATAATGCAAAGGTATGTGCTTTTCAATGCATTCAGTAAATACTTTCCTTGAACTGTTAAGTTTGCTGTTGAAAAGGCACCATACAGGCAAATGTTTTTCTTGACAAGCATTTATCTGAAGAGAAAAATGGAGTAAGCACTCTAATAAAATAAAGTTATTAGCCAGGAAACCTGCCTACAGAAAGAGAAACGTTTTAATAGTAGAAGGAAGGGAAGTGGCCATCTTGATTCTAAGAACAATTTGATTTATTAGCTGCAGCTAACACTGAACATATTCTACAGAAGAAAATGGGCAACAGGCAAGAACTGAAAGCCATTAACTGTGAAAAAAAAAAAAAAAAAAGAAAAAAAAAAGAAAAAAAATTGAAATCTTCCCTTTTCTTCCCCACTGGACTGAAGATGCTTTACATAGCCACACTATAGAAAGAGCTCAGAAAGAGATGCAGTGCTGCTGGCTGCACCAGTGCACAGGGCACTGGGAGCCCTGTGTCCCCAGAGGGAGCAGCCACAACCTGGGAATGATTAAAAAAATGGTGCTTTAAGGCAGAATTTGGTATTGCTTGGAAATAGTTTTGTTTTTTTTTTAAAGATGGAAAATAGCCCCCATAGTAATTGTGGGGAGGTAAGAGTGGCAGAAAGAGCCCCAGCACCTCAGCAGCTCTGGGCACTAACAAGGTTCCTCCCCACAAAGATAACAACTATTCAGATGTTCACCTTTAAATATGCAAGACACTCCATTGATTTTTTATTAGCATGCTCGGGAGGCTGAGGTTAAGCATGTGCTGAAGTGTTCTGCTAGATCCTGAAGATTGTCAAGAGCAGAGGCAGGTGGGCAGGCAGCCCTCCTGGATAGCTCCAGAAACAGGGATTTACCCACTGCTCCCGGCTCCTCTGCCTCTCCCCAACCCCCCTGCAGCCCTAAGGCAGCTCTCTGGACACTAAGGCTGCCACTGGTGTCACCAAAGCTTGGCCAGGCAAAAGCAGGCAGGGCACCAGTGTGGGATGGAGCTGGATGTGTCCCCTCGCTGTGAGAGTGGGTAAGGACACAGCCCCCACGTGTGCCTGCCACGGACCCCATCCCATCCTGGGACACACCTCTGCTCCTCAAAGACACTTTGCTCTGAGCTGCCTGCACAGAACAGGGTTCAGTACAGTTTTCAGTACAGAAAGAAGAACCAGCTGGCCCCACAGTGACTGATGTGTCTGGCATCGTGATGGGTCCAGCACCTCCAACCCCATCTGCCTGAAAGGACTTGCAAGAAAGTGGTGATTTTAGGGATTTGATTTCTGCAAACCCATCTGAGTTTTGTGAACATCACACGCTTCTAATTTAGGCTCAATTTTTTTTTGTCATTGAATACAATGAAATTGAATATTTCTACTGATAGTTTGTTTGTCCTATTTTCTGCAACAATAGCTCTTATTTTGCATTTTCTTCCTCAGAAAAGCAGGACCTCTCCAGCCCATGCATACAAATAGCTACAAAGCCTGAGAACTACTGAGAAGCACTGGAGCTGGTGAGTGTTGCCTTTAAAACATTGAGACGGGCTGGGAAACCCACTCTGTGGTGCAAGATGAACACAGGGCAGCCCCAGCACCAGGCACTGGGTTCTGTAAGGTCCTTCCCAACCCAAACCATTATCCTGTCAGACTCCCACAGCTGCCAGGAGAGCACCCAGCCCTCCCTTTGTCCTCACCTCCTCCAAACAAGTCTCCCTGCAGGTTAACAGGTTAACCAACACCCTGGGAGAACCATGGCTTTGATGGTGGTTTTACTCTCATGGAAAAATGATTCTGGAACTAGAGAAGAGACAGCAGCTGCTAGGAAGGAACCCAGCACAGAGCAACATTCCATGAATCCAGCAGCAAGTCATTTCTCTCCACTGCTGGTGAGGATAAGCCCTGAATATTGATCTCCCGTGTGTGGTTTCATACGGGTGTAGGACAAAGTCAACCAAACCCAGTTATCTGCCTGATGGACCTAAAAAACCTTCCTCAATTTGATTTTGGAGGGAACTGAATGTGGAGGGAATTTAATTATGCTAGTAATACTGGACACAATGAAATGACCATCAAAAGGTTTTCCAAAGGTTTTTAAATGTTTCTCTTTCGCTACGATTCACTTAAAGCAACCTCCTGTACATCTGCATTACCACAATCTCTTAAAAACTAGGCCTCTAAAATCAATTTGATTACCCCTCTGAATTAAGTATGCACAAACGAAAGCAATTCAGATCAATACAAATTAGGTTAAGTACTCCACTGTGTACAAAATCATTAGGTAACAAGAAACAATTTGAATTAAGATGCAAATAATCACATTGTCGGGGGGTGCACCAGGGCACCCTCCCCTCCTCACCTCCTGCTGCTGCACAGACACGAAACCTTCCTGATTTTTGTAACCCCCGTGGCTGCCCTCTGACAGCATCGACCTAGGGCAAGGCTCCATGCCCACCAACCAAGAGAGCAGCATGGTGACAATCCCTTCCTCCAGAGAAGATCTGCTGGGATTGGGGATTGGGGAAGGTCTCTTTGCTTGCCAAGCCCACCCCCTGCACCAGCAAGTTTGTCCCTGCCCTGTGATTCCTGTTTGGAGGTGCAGGGGCTCCCCCCGTGCCTGAGCCTCGCCGTCTCCTGCCAGCAACGTGTTCTCCTCATCCTCAGCCCCACCTCCATCCTTCAGCTGCTTGAGAAGGCCAGATGAATGGGTCTGGGCAGTTGGTTCTTTTATATTTCTTTCTGGCATGTAGCAGGTCTCAGGCTATTTGTGTCAATTCTCCTGTAAATCTGCCGGGCGGCTGAAATTGGGCTGTAAATTCTGCAGGGCAGGGACTGCTTCCCCCGTGCAGTGCTGCAACACGGCCTCTAAGTACTGTGGTAATATACTCCCATCATTAATACCAAATAATAAATAATAGATGGGATAGGGCCAATTTATTGCACTCCAGGGCGAGAGTGAGCAGAGCTGGGTGAGCAGGCAGAGCAGGTTCTATGTCCTCCTTGTCACCCTGCACCCAGGCAGCTCCTGCAAGGCAGCCCCCCAGTTCCTCCTCCTGGCTGGGGATGTCCCTGCTGGGGATGTCCCAGCTCTGTCCCTGCTGGCATCCCACCAGCCTGTGCCACAGCCTTGGTGTGGGGCAGCCTTGTCCCTCCTCCTCCCAGACTCCTGCTTTGACAGCACTTAAATGCCATCAGATCAGGATGAGCAGCCTCCCCTCTCCTCCCCAGTACCTCCAGTTCCAGCAGCAGCCAGCCTGCCCAGTAATCCATCCACCCCCAGCACAGCCCTGGAGCCTTCACACCACACTCTGCCAGTCCTTAGCTGCTAACACTTGGGAGATTTATGTCTCCTCTCGTCCTGGAGATTCTCCCTTTTGAATCCCCAAATAGTTTCCAGCTGAATTACAACACTTCTCTGTAACAAGGATTTATATTCCTCTCACCAGAGCACAGAGCTGAAAGCAGACCTGCTGCTGCCTGGTGTGGCAGCATCTGCAAGTGATGCACCAGCACATCCTCTCCAGCACCAGAACACAGCCCTGACCTCCTGCCTGTGGAGAAAGGGAAAGGCTTCAGGCACCTTCCTCTAGAAAGAACTGGGCATCCAAGGGTGAGGTAGGTGAGCAAGAAAGGAATAGGAGTCTGAAACCTCAGAGGGGGTTAGAATTGGAAATACCTTCCCTTCCTGTATGCTGTGGGATGGGTGCCACAGCTTTCCCACAGCAGAGGAACTTGGACATCCTCTGATGCTGTCACTCCCTCCACCACCTCACACAACCAGAGCTGGGTCCCATGGGATGCCCAACCCTACCCAGTTCTTGCCATCTGCCTCCAGACCCAGCTTGATTCCAAAAGCTCAAGAGCTGTACCCTGGCAGGACCCAGCTGTGCTGGAGGGGAGATTTGGTGCTAGAGGTGCCAGAAGGACAGGGGAAAAGTTTCAGTAGTTACACCTAGTCTGGGTGAGCCTCTTCACACTGTTGTGGGGGCTGACAGGGTGCTCCCGGTCCTCACCAGCAGTGGCTGAAGGAAAGGTGCTGATGCTGTGACAGTGGCTGCTGAGGGAACCTGTGACACCTCCCTGTGACAGGAATGGGGGGGCCTGGTCAGTACAGAGGAGAAGGGAAAAGGAGGAGAAGGTGTGTGGGCAGCTCCACGAGGGAGGCTTCCTCGTGCCCTTCCTTTCTCTTCTCCAGTGCTGAGCTGCCTGCCAAAGCTTAATGCCTCAGCACAGGCCCCCGTTCCCTTCTTAAATGCCCATTATGACAAGATGAGATCTGCTGGAAAATCACCACTGCTCATAAATATGTTCCCTGCTTACTTAGAGATATTTTGGTCTCAGAGACAATTTGCGTTTTGGGAAACTGCCAGCCTCTCTGGCTTGGCTAATAATTCCTTTGTGCAGCATTTACCAGAGGTCTCACTCTCCCCCTCCCACCCTTTTTTTTTTTTTTTTTTTTTTTCTTCACAATGGACTAGTTTGGTTTTATAGCTCAAAAGCCCCAAAACACTCCAATTCCTTTTTAGATTGCATTTCTCTCTGCCATCAGCAAGTTGCCTGGTTGATTTTTATTACTGAACCCATTTGAGTTTGGTCTGTTTTGTATGATTTCTGTGTACAAAAATCTTCTGTAAATCGGACAGCCTTTTATGCAAAAGCCTGCAAGATTGATAGAGCTGGATACAAAATCTTTTACCTTGGAAGAAGAGATGTATTATCTGTCCCATTGGACATAATGCTTTCTCTGCATATTCATCTCCAAAGTATGATGGGGCTTTTTCTAGAGAAGACAGAAGACAAGACAGGAGTCTCAAATACAAACAGATTACTATCAGAAGAAAGGGAGTAATTTTTTTTCCCATGTCTAGTGGGGATAAGATGAGAAGCAAAGGATTTAAAAGACAAAAAGGGAGATTACAGCTAGTCATTAAGGGTTTTTTTGTACCTGTAAGCCCTGGAAGAGATTGCCTAAGTAGCCTGAGAACTCCCCATCACTGGAGATGCTTGAGGGCTGGGGCAGTCTGTCAGGACAAGGGATGTGTCTGGTCCTTTCCAGCCCTGCCAGCCTCACTCAGCATCCCCTGCAGAGCTCCGTTCCTACTCTGAAGCAGCCACGGGGAAGCTCCTCTCTGATGAGAGGAGTGTGTGGAGGCTCAGAGGAGATGTGTGAGGTTACTGGCAAGAAGCTCGTCAGAGAAATGGCTAATTGGAAGGGATGAAAAAGCCACCAGCAATTGGTGGACGGCAGGAACACCTGGAACAAGGTTTTGTGAATCATACAAAGCAGGAGTGCTAAGGATGAGCAACTGGGGCCACGGTGCAGAAAAAAAAGAAGCACAAAGTTTGAGACAAGATGCCCCTATAAAGAGAGAGGGAACAAACAGCATCAGTTCCTGGAAAATAATCCTTATGGCAAAAATGTTCTTTCCTTCATGTGTTCCTCACCACAAATACATTCTGGCAGTTTTCAGATGCAGAGGAGAATTTGACTCGGGGGTATTTCAGATCAAATGGTGATGGGTGAGAGATACCAAGGAAAAAAGGAGATGTGGGGGGAAAAACTGCTAAGGAAATAGTGAGGAACTGTTTGGAAAAACTCAGTACGGGTAACACGTATTGATGAATCAATTGTTTCTTAAAAACATCAGGGGGGAAAAAAAGATAGAAATGCATTTCATGACAAGTGTAATCAGACTGATATTTATCAGCCAGCAAAGAGATTGATAAAAATCTGATGGCCTAAAAAAGATTTGCATTCAAATTCCTGCAAGGCTGAAATGTCTTCAGAAATAGTGTGGAACAAAAAGATAGGGGCAGGATATTATTTCAGAAAGTTGGTACTCGGGAAATAAAGTTTATCCCCCAGCACCACAATTTACTGCAGGGATTGTTCAAACACAACCACTAATCTATATCGGAATCTCTATCTATATCCTGGTATTTCAAGCCACTTCCACAGACTCTTCATGCACCTGTACAACTAGCTCAGCGCTAAGAAACAGCTCCTCATCTAGAGAAAAGGCACGGATTCAGATGCCACCGAGCCTCAATTTTCAGCCACAGAGACAACAACCAGAGAAACCGGAGTCAGGGGACGGGGGGCTGTGCACAGCCCGCCCCCGGATGGCGCAGAGGGGCTGTCCCGGGTCCCTGTCCCCCCGCCCCTCCCTCTGTCCCCTCCCTCGCTGTCTCTGGTGCTGACGGTGCCGCCGCTCCCCCCCCCCCCGCACTGTCCGTGGTGCTGATCGGTTCCTCCCGCACCCTCCCCGCACTGCCCAGGGGGGACCGGGACCCCTCCAGCACCGCGACCCAAAGCCGAGTCACCAAGTCCTCCGAGCACGGGGGTTGGTACCACCGCATTGCCCGGGTGCCCTGAACGAGGCAGGGACCCCCAGGGAGGGACGGAGCCCCCCCCCAGGAGACCCTCGCCAGCCGCTGCTGCTCTTCGGCGGAGGGCAGGCAAAAAAAACCCAAAACCCGCATCCCCGTCGGAGTTCATTGTGATGAAGGGGACGCAGCGACAGAGAGGTCACTGCGCCCGCTTTGCACAAATGAATCATTGATGGTGTTTTGGTACAGAAATGTTTAATCATCAATAAGGTGATTCAGCACCCGGGAAATGTAAACAAGAGTGCGAGCGTTTTGCTGATGGGCCCGGAGGAACAGTGCAGAGCCCACGAGCCCCGGGGAGAGCTGCGGCCCCCGGGGGTTTCGGTGGGGTGACTGTACTGTCCCCCCAGCACAGCGGGTACTGATTCGGCCCCGAGGTTCCCCGCTTGGCGAACAACCCGGGAGGTGGCCCCGTGCTCGGTTAACACCCCCATCCGCGGCTGAGCCCTCTGAACTCCGCCCCCGCCGAGGAAACACACCGACTCACCGACAGACCGGTCACACTGTTCATCACAGACAGGTAGGGATTTCCCTGCACCCAGAGGAGCCCGCAGGTGAGAGGAGGAGAGCGGATTCGGTCCTGCCCGGAGCCCTCGCCCCGAGGAGCAGCCCCGGTCCCGGGAGGAGGGGCGGAGGGGGCCCAAGGGGTGGCCGAGGCAGCCTGGAGGAGCGGCGGGGTTCCTTGAGTTTCGTTTTGCTTTGCGGGAGAAGCGTTTGCCCGAAGCCCAGGCAGCTCCCCTGAAGCTCCGTCCCCGTTCCAGCCGCCCCGAGGGGAGCCCGGTGTCTCCGGGAAGGCACTCGCCACTCCCCCCGTCTGCACGGTCACACCAAAGCCATGTTTTACTCTCGGGTCGCCAAAGCACGCACCGAACTGCCCGCTCACACCGGGAACTGCCTGCTCACATCGGGAACTGCCTGCTCACACCGGGAACTGCCCGCTCACACCCGGAGCTCCCGGCAGAGCAGCACTGCCTCTGCTGCAGCACCGACACGGCCAAGCACCATCGCCCTGCTCAGGAGCCTTTTAAAGACTCCTAAAAAAGAGATAATAAGCACAGAAATTAGGATAGAATAGAATAGAATAGAATAGAATAGAATAGAATAGAATAGAATAGAATATAAAAGTTCCATACATCTTCTATAAGAAGAAATAATCATCACACTGCTATGGCTCCCACAGGGAGAGGGGAACATTTCCTTTAAAAAAAAAACAGATTTTCATCCTGCTTGGGAAAACCTAGAGGAGCACAGGGCAAACCGGCTGGTTTTCTAGAATCCTAAAATACTTCCAGCTTATTTCCCCTGCTCAGAGAGACTTAAGCAGGTGAGTAAAGGGAAGGAAGGAAGCACCGAGGCAATGAGGCTGCATATTCACATGTGGTAATAAATACATAAATAAGTAAATAAAAATAGATTAAAATACCGATTTTTCTGAAGGGAACAGTAATTTGCAGCGGTCTTTCCCACTCCACGGGGAACCCGTGCCCACTGGGCCACTGAAATCTCTCCAAACGTTACTCCTGAATGCAAAGGCATTCTGGGGGAACTGGGAAAGTGGTGCTCCAGAATGATATACACATACCTCCACGTGTAGAGCAGAAAATAATGCTGTTTTGGATTTTTTTTTTTTCCCTCCCTATACGTGCAGTTCTGTGGGGAACCCTCCACCCGGGACTGGTGCTGGGAAGGAAAAGCACCAGCAGCATTACTGGAAATGAGCCGGCTCAGGTTCCAGATCAATGAAAACTGGGTCCACGCGTTTATGCTCCTGTTGCCAGCATTAATGCTCTTTTAATCTTCTAAACATTATCTGCATCGATTTCCTTCTAGATACACGTTTGTTTGAGAAGGCGACATCACCTCCTGCTCTGGCAAACAACAACCCAACAACCCCAAACTCTTTCTGTTCCTCTGATGCTCCTCTTGCAGACAAAGCTTTCTTAGGCTGCCAACACTGGGCTGGATGCTCGGGAGGACCCAGGGAGCTCAGCATCCCTGCCCGGAGCCCTCTGTGCCCACCGTGGTCCCACCCCCTCCCCGTGGGAAAGGTCCTGCACCCTCCGAGGGGCTTTGGGAGCCCCCAGCCCAGCGGCTTTTAACCCGCAGGGGCTGAAGAGGGGGGGCGGGCAGGGATGTTGGCCATCAATAATTCATGGCTCCTCATCCCCTCCTCTGCCGCATGCAGGGACCCTCCGAGCCCCCCTGCCTGCCTCGGGGGACAGCACCCCACGGCCCGCAGGACAGCGGAGCGGCCCGCCCCCCTCACCCCCACCGCACTCTTGTCATGGCAGAGGGAATCCCGCGGCGACATACCGGGGTGTGGGGACACGGGCAGCACCCCCCGAGACAGGCAGGGGGTGGGGGGACCCGGGACTCTGATCCCTCTCCCCAAACCGCATTGTTCCTCCTGTCTCCACCGGAGACAAAGGAGGGGCGAGCGCCCACCGGGGGGGCCCAAGCCCCCTTCCCCACCCGCGGAGCTCTGTCCCCGTTACCGCGGGGTAACACCACGGGGAAGGGACAGCGGGAGGGGACAGCGCCGGCAGAGCCCCCTCTCCCCTCTGGCACCCCTCCGTGTGTGCCGCGGGACGGCCCCGGGGACAGCCCCCTGGTACTTGCCCCGACTGATCAACACCGCAGATTAATCCTGACGAACCCCTCCAGGTTGGAATCAACCGAAGGAGCCGAACGGGGGGACCTGGAGTGACAAACAGCTCCGGGCGGGCAGATGGCTGTCACAGCACGGCCTGTCCGCGGGGTCCCTCCGTGTCACAGTCCCTGTCCGCCTGTGTCACCCCCCACCCACCGCCCGGGGGAGCATTCCCCGCGGCTGGGGGGCCGCAGGCTGCCCCCCGTTACCGGAACAGTCACGCGGGGCTGGGGGGATGAAGGGGGAGGGATGGAAGCTGCTCCCGCCGGCACAGCCGCGTACCCCGCGCACGGGCGGAGATCCTACCGGGTCCGCCTCCCCCGGACCCCCGGTGCCGTGCGGGGGTCCCTGCCGGCCGCCCCCCCCGCACCCGCAGAACAATGGGGGCTGCGCATCCCCTCAGTGTCCGCCAGGGGGCGACATCGCGCGCTCCGCGGGACAATGCGGCCGGGGCGCGGGGCTACGCGGGGCTGCGGCCCCCCCGCCCCCGGGACCCCCCCCCCGGGACCCCCTGGGCCGCTCCGCCCGGCCCCGCCTGCCCCGGGGACGCGGTTCCCCCGCCCGGCAGCGGCGTGAGGGATGCGTGATGAACGGGGCGCCCTTCAGCACCCGGCCGGGGAGAGCTGCCCCGGCCTCAGCCACCGTGCCCCCGGCAGCCGCCGCGGGGTGGTCCGGGTCGCCCCTCCGGCAGCCCTGCCGACACCGGGGCTGCCCATAGGGCTGGGGGGATGCGGGGCAGAGGCGGACCCCGAGCCCCCGGCCCCCGCGGAAAGGGGAGGCGGCCGTTCCGCACCGGTGGTCCCGCAGGGTCGCGCCGGGCTCCCGGTTCCCGGGGGCTTCCGCGGGGGGCAGCGCCGGCCCGCACCTACCTGCCAGCCGCAGGGCCGACATCCTCTGGAACTCCGGCTCCTGCAGCCACTTCCACATCCTCCGGAAGGTCTCCCGGCCGGACTTGAGTTTACTCCAAGGCTTAGGGTTCCGCAGCAAGTCCGAGAGGGTCCCCTGAGAGCGGCACAGCACCCGCTGGGCGAAGATGGCCTGCGGGATGCTGTAGCGCTTCAGCTCCGCCGTGATCCTTTGTGCCACTTCTTTGGTGTTGATCTCCTCCAGCTGCCCCGAGCTGCTCACCTGCGAGCCGGAGGAGGAGGAGGGCGGCCGCTCCCGGCCGGCGGGCAGCGCGGGGCCGTGGGGCGGCGGGTGGCCGGGGTGGGCGGGGGGGTGCATGCCGTTCAGGTGGGGCATCATGGCAGGGGGGGTCCCCAGCCCACGGGAGAGGTGCTGGTCCCCTCGCGCCAGCATGGCCGCGTGGGCGTCGAAGTTGGGGCTGAGCATCTTCTCGTGGCCGGGCGGCCCGTAGCCGTGAAGGCCCTGCTGGGCGTTGTGGAGGGGGCCCAGCCCGTTGCCCAGCGGCGAGAGGCTCTGCCCCATGCCGGGCATCTCCTTGTAGGGCCCGTAGAGGTTGTTGACGGCCGGCAGCCCGCGCTCGTCCCGCATGAGGGCGAAGCTGCCGCTGACGTTGCCCGAGAGGCGCTGGTGGTGGTGGTGGTGGTGGGCGTGCGGGTGGGCGTGCGGGTGGTGGAACTTGTCGGAGACGGTGGAGATGGGCGGCAGGGGCTGGAGTGGCGTCAGGGTGGTGTAGGTGCTGCTCATGCCCATGCCGGGCGGCGAGGACTCGCAGGGCATGCTCATGGCGTGGTGCAGCGGGATGGAGAGCTCGGGCCGGTACTCGGCGGCGCCGTCCAGCAGCGAGGCCATGCTGGACACCATGGCCGGCCGGGCGGCGGCGGGGGGCGGCAGCTCCTGGTGCGGCGGCGGCGGCGGCGGCGGCGGGGGGGGCACCCGGAGCGGCCCGGCGCTGCGGCCGCCGTGGTGGGGGCTGGGGCTGCCCATCAGCTCCGGCTCATGGCCCGCCGCCCCGTGCAGGCTGCCCAGCGGCTCCATCGCCATCTCGGGGTTCATGGCGCAGGCACCCGGCTCCCCGGCGAGGCATCGACGGGCGCTGCGGCCGCTCCTCATTCACTCATGGGGGCGGCGGCGGTGGAGGCGGCGGCGGCAGCAGCAGCGCTCCCCGGCCCCGGGCCCCGGGCCGCCCGCCCCGCTCCGCTCCGCCCCGCGGGCAGCGGCCGCTCAGCCGGGCCCCCGCCGGCCCCGCGCCATGTCCGCGCCTCGCCGCCGCCGCCGCCGTCTGCGGGCGGCCGGAGCTGTCCGGGGCCGCGCCCGCGGGGCCGGGCCTGCGCCGTGACGGGCGGCGGCGGCCGCCAATGGCGGCGGGGCGGGGCGGCGGGACCGGCCCTTAAAGCCGCCGCGGCCCTTTGTAGCCGCGCTTGGGGCGGCTCGGTGCGGGGCTGGACCCGGCACCCGGCTCCCGGCTGCCACCGCCGCTCCGCCCGGCTCCGCATCTCCCCGGGCTCCCCGCGTCCTCTCGGCTCGCCTCACTCCCCTTCTCGCCGCCCCCCCTTCAACTCAGGGTTCCGTAGCTCTGCTCAAGTGTCTCAGGCCCTTTCCCGCAGCCCCCGCTGCCCCAAACGGCGGCAATCCCTCCGGTACCACCGTCCCGCTGTCCCCTTTGTGCGGTGGCGGTGATGGGGACCCCGCAGCCCTGACGCATTTGTCCCGCTCGGCTGCCCGGGGACGAGCAGGGGCCCGGGGGCGTCCCGGCACGGTGGGAGGTGGTGAGAGACGGGACCGGGCTGGCAGGCCACGGGCAAGCGGGTGGGCATCCATGGGGACGGGCAGGTAGGCGAGAAGAGGGGCAGGAGGGACAGGAGCCCCTGGCGCAGGGCTGGTGAGGTGGGACCCATCTGTTTTGGCCATCCCGTTGAACGGCCCCCGTGTGAAGACATTTTAGGCTGTGCTGTGCCACCCCAGGCTGTGTCACAGCGTTTCAAGCCGTGCCGTGCCACCCCAGCCTGTGTTGGGATGTGTCAGGCCGTGCCAGGCTGTGCCAGGACATTTCAGGCGCTGCCATGCCATGCCAGGCTGGGCCGTGCTGGACTCTGCCGCACCATCCCAGGCTGTGCTGGTGTCTGCCGTGCCGACGGAGCCACACCGTGCCTGTTGTTCTGTGCCATGCCGTGCCAGGCCGTGCGGCTGCTCCCCCCTTCTCCCTTCGATCAGTAACGCAGCTCGGAGCAGCGTGTCCTTGCGTTTCTGTCATCCTTATCTCGGCCCCGATAACCATCTCTGCGTTTGTGAAGGTCCCACCCCCACCGTGTCTTTCCTGTAATGAAATGTGGGGAAATGTGGGGAAATGTCACCTTTTTGATAGGATCAGAGAAAGTTCAACCTGAGCTGGGCACTGGGGAGCAGAATCTTGAAAAGGGCCAAGGGGGAGAGGTGTGGGTGGGGGGCTGTGGGGAGCTGTGGGCAGGGTGGGCAGGCACAGGTACAGGTAGGGGTGGTGCTGGGCATCCCTCTGCTTTGGGACAGGCAGAAATGTGGTGGGGATGGTCAAGAAACACAACTGGTGAGTGAAAATGACAGAATCCAGTCCAAAAATGGCTGTATTTTATATTCTTCTGAGGTGAGACTCTACGTGTTACCAGGCCTCTCTCCAAGGCACCCAGAGTCTCTTCACAGACAGGTTGCATCCACTTTCCCTATGGATTTCCACTATAGATCCCAACTGTTTCTCTCCACACTGCCATCCCTGTGCACCTCTGGAGCTCTCAGTATTTTCCAAGCTGCTTTTCAGCACTCACCAAGTGGGTATAAAATGAAACTCCCCCCGCTCCAGCTACCCCAGCCATTGTCAGCCTGTGGTGGAGCAGAAGAAAGGATGGGAGGAAGAAAAGAAAGCCCTGGCGTGAGGTGCCTTTGTTCAGGGCAAGTTATGCGTGAAATCTTTTTGTCCTTCCTAAAGGAAGGCAAAAGTTGCAGTTGATTTGGGGAAAAGGAAGGCAAGTGCAGCCCTCCAGAGATGGAAGTGTCAGGAAGGGCGGGCAGGGAGGGCAGTGGGTGGGCAGAACCTGAAGGGAGCCAGAGGCTCTGGATGTGCTGGAGTCCTTTTCCTCCTTTATCCTCCTTCTCCTCCTTTTACCCCCTTTTCCTCCTATTACTTTTCCTCCTTTCCATTTCCCTTTCCCAGAAGAACTGAGGTTGGAAGATGATGCCTCTACAGACTGGGCATTCCAAGCCCTGCTCAAACCCTATCACACAAGCCTGGGGCAGGACATGCATTTTTAGGTCCTCAGCTCCATCCCCTCCTGCCATTCCTGGGAAATACCAGGACTCTCTTACAGAGTGGGAACCATTACCTAAAAATTCAGGTTGATCATGCTCTGAATTTGAGCTTCACACATTTGAAAACATCTTTTACCTGCATCACAGAATCTAAATGAGAAGCAACTTTGTGTCATACAGAACCCAAACTGCCCTGCTTTACTGGACTGTGTATGGATCCCCTTTTCTTTCCCAAAGCCAGCTGATCTTGGCACTCCCAGTAGGAACCCAGTCCCCCTTTTTGTTAGCTGTGGGGCTCTTTGCTTTCATGGGGACTGCACCAGTGGCCATAACACTTGGAACTTCCATCACCCAGCAGGAACCCTGAGATTTGAGGGGAATTTGGTAGTTTACTCCAATTACAGGTGAATACTTGGGACTGTGGCTGGAGTCTCCCCCAGCTCTAAGATGAGGATAACAAACCTGAGCCATTTTGTGAAGTGTTTTGCACTGCCCTGGGCATCTGCTCAGTGTGGGAACTGGCTGCTGTTGCTGCAGTTGTTAATTGCTGGGGGTGTTTTGACTGCCACGAGGTGAATTTATTTCCTTGAAGTGCTGTGGAGTTTTCCCTCCTAAAAGTAAAAAAAAATAAAAGTAAAAATCAAGGCTCCCATTCTGCCCAGCAGTGATGGGGCTTATCCCGGCTGCCCTTCAGGGGCCGAGTTATCAGAGGAAAGATGAGAAATTGATTATTTCTTTTTTTTTTTTTTTTCTTTTTTCTTTTTTTTTTTTTCCCCATGACAAAATGATATTTTCAAAATTCAGGAGATAAGACCTGACTCTGACCTTTTCTTTTTAAACCTCTGCCTGCTTACTGTGTTCTTTGATGAAGGTGCATTACACGTGTCTAATTCTACAACATATAATATATTGTATATAATATAATAATACACGTGGCAGTGTCTCATCCCAGCCTCTCACCAAACTGATGTAAAAATCTTCCCAGCAATCAGCCCTCAAAGGTACAAACACCAGCACCCCACGCAGCTGCAGCACAGGGGGTCCCTTGTGGTTCTCACCCTCTGCCTCCCTCCTGGGAGCTGGTGGGGGTCCTGCAGGGTGCCCAGGGCATCCCATGGGGCAAACAGAGCGTGACAGAGGGTGCTGGGGTGTCCTTCAGCACCCAGGCCCTGCCAAGCCAAGCCGTGGGGGTGCAGCTGGCAGGAACAGAGCTGCAGAGCCAGGGCTGATGCTTCCAGCCCATCGAGCTTTGGCTGCCCAGCGGGGAGCAGCGTTCCCTGCCTGCATGGCTGCCCTTGCCAGAGGCTTTCCCTGGCTCCTGGGGAAGGGAGGAGGGAGGTTTCTTTGTTAGCTTTCCTCTTTCTCCTCCTGCCTGCAGCCAGGGCTCCCTGAGCTGCTGCCCTGTGCCCTTGCTTCCTCTGGACCAGGCAGAGGTGTCATGCCCAGGGATGGGATGGGATGGGATGGGATGGGATGGACCCAGGGGATCACCTGGCCTGGTCATGCTTGCCCCAGGTTTTCTTGCTTGGCATCCTTCTTGTTTTGGCTGTAGGACCCCTGGGTATTTGAATTTTAATGCCTCTCTGCAGTTGTTCCCCAGAGGTTCAACCAACTCTGCAGCTTCCTCCAGCACTTTTATCAGCATGCCTGAAACTGGGTTTTGGGGCAGTAAATCCCCATCTGGGCAGTACCTGGAGGCTGATTCTTGCTAGGGATTCCCTGACCAGCTGCCAGCCCCAGAGTCCCTGTCCCAGGTGTCCCCCCAGGCAGGAGCAGCAGCTCCCCAGGGCACAACTTTGGGGTGAAACCTTCACAGAGAGGGCTGAGCTCCCCTCCTGCACACCAAAGCTCTGTTTCTGCCATCCCAGCCCCTCAGGAGCTCCTGACTTGTTCCCATGCTCTGGAGAGCTTTGCCTGGCTGGCACAGAACAAATGGGACTCAGCTCCCCAAAAGCCTTTGTCAGTCCCATGTACTCCCACCACCAGCAATACATTTTTAAGCCCCACACCCCATATTTTGGTGCTAACTGGGTGCTCCCTGTCCTGGTGCAGCTGGGTGGGTATGTGTAGAGCAGAGAGTCCCTCACCTCAGAACATTTCAGTGGGTGATGCTCAGGGTGAGAGGGATGAACCAGCACACTCTGCCTCTGCTCCCCACATGCTCCCTGTCATGAGCATCACTGATGATGTTTGTCCTTGCCGTGGGAGTGAGGCAGGTGCCACTGTCCCCATCTGAGGGGCAGGAGGTTGCAGAGCCACGTCCCAGCAGTGGGGTGGGTCCCTTCTGGGGTTGTCTCCCTGTCCTCTGCTCGGGATCCTGCACCCCTGAGGGACAAGCCCTGCCAGGTCCCTCCCTGACAGCATCACCATTTCCCAACAGACTGCAGGAGAATGGAACTCATGGTGAGGAACAAACACCCTGATGTAGTGACATGAGGTAACCAGGTGCCAATAATTGCCAGGTAGTGGATCTTCTTACCCGACTCCTTGGGTTTTCTGCTAACGCCGGTTTGCGCCGGACTGGCTCCCTTCCTTCTGATTCTTCTGAGCACGGGCTAGGTCGAGGTCTCTGCCCACATTCTCCACCAGATGTAGCAAGATGAACCTCTTCTATGGATGCAGCGCTCCAAGGTCCAACCAGGTGTCCCAGTAGAATCTCACGAGTGGTGCTCTGACCAGCCTGGATCAGTGCTACTGCTCCAAAGGTGACCAACTACCCAGTGGCTATGCCAGGTGTGAGCCTTTTATTGGCCCCCTAATCCTGCTCATGCTCAGTAGGGGTCTGCCCTAATGAGGCACAGGTGGGCTTCACACCAGGTCAAGCCCACTACCTGGCAATTATTGGCACCTGGTTACCTCATGTCACTACACCCTGAGCCAAGCTGCCAACAGGATTGCACACTCTGTAAGGCCATGAATTCCAGAAGAGTGCAGAATTTGATCCCTCATATTGAGCTTAGTGCACTGCCTAATGAAATAGAAGGGGAAGTAAACAGCACCTTTGGCAACTCTTCTGATGAAGTTTTCCAGTAAAACCTTTTTGTTTAAGGCAGACACGGAGAAAAGCAGGGGCAGGTGTACAGAACACAGCCCTCGGGGTCCCCCAGTTCTCCCATTTGGCTGTGGTGTGCTCTGATACCACTTCAGCACTTTCCCAGCATATCCTTTAAAACATGGAAGGGCTCATCGTGATTTCTGACAGCAGGGCAGAAAATAACAACAACAACAATAATAACGAAGCAGAAACAGCTGAGTTTTACAGACTTCCAATGCACAATAAAACATTTTATTTAAAAACAACGCATTCAATATTGTGTTTTGGCACATAAGTCAATGTTGCAGGCACATTCACACCAAAGAATCACATTGCTGAGAGCTCCCGAATGGATCGTGGTGTGGGTCCCCACCAAGGGTGCTCAGGAGGAGGATGAGGAGCTCTGGGCCCTGCTCCTCAGCCTGCCCTGAAGGGACAGGCACAATGCACAGGGCAGGCCAGGGGCTGGGCCACCACCAGGACAAGAAGCATCAGTCCATGGGCCCCATCCTGGTCCCGGTCCTGCTGACACCTCCAGAGGTCCCGCGGGAGCAGGGCTGAACCCTCCCAGCTTGGCTTACAACCTGTCTCACACCATGGTCATCTGAGCCTGTGCCCTGGCCCCCAGTGAACATCAGCCATTTCAAAGTAAGCAATGCTTTGACTATGGCCATTAAACAACGAACCCTTTATTACAACTATGGCATAACTTTTTTTTTTTTTCTTTTTTTTTTTCTTTTTTTTTCCTCCTTTTTAAAAAGTGTTTCGCTTTTTATTATGGTTATTTAAAACAAATCCATCAGGCATTGCACACACATTCATTTACAGAAAACCTGTTTTTCCCTAAAGGACCTGTTTGTTTCTGCAGCCTCTGTTCACAGTTCCAGCTCTCAAGTGCTCTCTGCTTTTTGGTATGCTCCACACCTCCCCCTGGCAGCCAGCCCGGCTTTGCTTTCATGTCTCTTGCTGCCAGACACCCCAGAGATGCAAGCAACACAAATGCAACCCCCCAGGTGTATAAAAGAAGAGGAGGCAACACACCTATTCACACCTATTCCCACTCTTACTGCTCTGCTTCCCCCCCATGCCCCGGGGGCCCGATGCCCCCAGCCCCACACACACAGAGCTCCCACCCCTCGGCACCACCTGCCTTCCCCTGCTTGCTCTCCAGAAGCAGAATTCAAAGAGCAGACAAAACCCCACCAAAGCACCAGAGCTGCACATTTTCAGACGGTTTCCCACCTCACCACAACTCGGACACAAAATATTGATACCAAGAAGCAATTTACTGGGGACCGTATTGCGCCATTGATCCGGGGGGCAGGACTCCCCATTAAAATCAATGGTTCTGAAACGTTCAATGTGGTTCTGAAAAATCGATGGGGAGTTTTGTTTAAAAATCAATGATATAATATGGCTCTCTGTCAATGATTTTTCTGTATTCCCATTTCCGAGCGTTTGCGGCCGTTTTCCTGCTTCCCTCTCTGCCCCGGGAGCCTCTGGAAGGCTCTGGCTCTGCTGCCAGGGCTGTGCTGGGGACCACAGGGGGAATCCTCACAGTTCCTTGTCATTAGGAAGCAAAATAGAACGTACAAAAAAGTAAATGACGGAAAATTCACAACCTGCCCTGGGGGGCAGTTCAGGCTGGTGGGTTCAGCTCCTGATTTCTCTGCCAGCTCCTCTGAAGCAGTAGTTTGAGCACAGAGGAGATGTGCAGAGCTTTGGGGAGGCAGCCCAAGGTCCTCAGACATGCCAGGACATCTGCCTTGCTCCACCAGCACGACCTGGAGACCTGCCCACCAAGCCTGGCTGCAGCCACCCCACAGGTCCCTCTGTCCCCGTGATGGAGGTGCCACCCAGCAGCACCCTGCTCTGCCCCTGCCCCCAGCAGTCCTGAAAAAAAGCCAGAGAATGGCAAAAGCCAGAGAATGTGGGGGAACTGAAACGGGGAGGAAGCTTCCAGCTGCCCCTGCACCCATGCAGTGGGGTCACAGCTTTGGGCTGTGGTGCCACGGTGGTGATGGACACTGGGAGGTGCTCCAAGCCCCTCGGGCCTGGTGCTGTACTCAGAATTCCTTCCTCACCTCCTGCCTTGGCTTGGAGGGAAAGAGACTGAGGAAAATGAAAAAAGTGCCATTTGAAAGTATGAATTGAAATTGGACTCTGCATCTTCTTTCAGTGCGTGGTCAGCTGTCAGCATCGGACAGAAGAGTAGAAAAATGCTAAAATACTTGGAAGTATTTTACTAAGAAACCCAGCTGTTCCACAGGCCCTTTTCTCCTGAGAGATCGAGGCCAACACTTCCAGCCCCTCAGTGACCCCAAGGCTGTCCCCTCCCCAACAGCCTGGTTCCCAGCAGTGCCAAGGATGCTGTGGCTTCCTTTGGCCACCTTGCATGGCTGTTGGCAACTGGAAAATGGAGCCACTGCTTCAGGGTGGATTTAAAGACATAAATGAGGAACTCTGGCAACCCTACTTCCTCATCCCTGACCTCCTGCACCCTTGCTTCCCTTTAAAAAACATTTTTGAAAATCCTGGAGCCTGGATGGCTTCTCCCCCAACACATCTCCAGAGAAACCTGACATCATTTATCGTGGTGAGTTAACTTTAAAATCAAAAGACCAAATAGTACCACAGGCATGGGAACAAACCCATTTCAGCCTGGCTTATCTGGACTAGAATTTGACCCAAACTGAATTAAAAAGCTGAAGTATTCTGAGAGCAATATAAACAGCTTAGCTAAAGAACGAGCTGTATCGTCACTGTCTTCACATTATTATTAAAAAAATGTAAAATTCAGTAAATACGAAAACAAGCAAGCAGTGGGAGTCAGGATCCACACTGGAGAACTTGCCCGTGGCAATGATCTGGGATTCTGGGAGGCGTCTGCGATCGGCCACGGCAACGTCTGTGTGCTGAGCTACTGACAGCAACGTGGACAAGAGAAGCAAAACCTTTTGAAAACAGCATTTCTAAAGCTAACAACAAAATGAAGAGATTTGGGGCATTTAGTGGAATGCCAAATGTATGAAAATACCTTAAAACATACTTCGTAGCATAGCTATAAATGCAAAAGTTTTCAGCTTGGCTGCGGCATGGGTGGCATCCACAGAGCCTGAGCAATGCTTGGGCACTGCTAAATGTGCTTGGGCCCTGGGATGAGCAGGGCCAGGGTGACTGAAAAGCATCTTTATCTCATGGAAAATATTTTAGAGATTTAATGTGGTTGGGGGTTTTTTTGTTTTGGATTTTTCTGTGTGGTTTTTTGTTTTTTTTTTTGTTTTTTTTTTTTTTTTAGAATTATATCTGAAGAATATTTGATTGGGTTTTGGGCACTTTTTTTAGACAATCATTTGGCACTTCAAGATTTTGGTTCTTAGGCACAATGAGACAAGGTGAGTTTGGCCAGTCCTTCACCGTGCATCCTGTAGAGCAGCTGGAACTCTGCAGGCAGCTGGTGGGACTCCTGCCACTTGGTGGTGAACTTGGTTCCCTTCTTATCATAGTAGTGATACGGGAGGTCCTCCCGCGTGTTGGGGTCGAACCCGAAGGGCCAGAACCCGTAGAGGTGGATTTCCTCACAGATGGCAGATGCCAGGGTGTACATGAGAATACCTGTGCTCAGCCTCTTGGGTGACAAGTGCTTGTTCTTCCAGTACCTGGGAGAAAAACAAAGGGCTCTTAGTCTGGGGTGACAGTAACACCACCAGCTTGCTCTGCAGAGCAAAATTCCTGCTCCCCATCCTCCTCCCACCCGTGGGGGAACCCAGTGAGGTGTCTGGTGTCATCCAGCCTGGGCAGGGGTGGAGAAGCCCAGGTGAAGCACTGGCTGCCTTTGCTGCCAAAGCAAGCAGCACGGCCCTGAGTGCCCAGAGAGGGCTGAACCCCTTGGGCACGGCTGGAGAAACGAATGAGTTGAATCTGGACAGAGAGAGATGTCTTCTGGTGAGTGAAAAGCAAGGCAAGCACACACACACCTGTTAACATGCTGCATGATATTTCCTGGCCAAGCCAACTGGACCTTGAGTTGCCCTCTGTGCTCCACAAAGAAGTCAACCAGCGTTCTCGTCACCGTCGCCGATGTGTGGAAGAAAAAAGCGGGGATCCAAAGAATGGCCCCATCCAGCTTTTTCAAACTTAAAAAGAAGTTGTTGCGATCCTGAATGGTCAAGAGATTGTTGTAGTACTTCTCCAGGATGCTGGGGTTGAAGGTTGTAAGATTGGTTTTCCTCCCAACATCTTTTTGGAAAGCCTCGGTCGGAGCGAAATTGCAACGAAAAACAAAATCAGATTTATCTATTTCTTGCCCACACTGGCTCCCAGTCAGGATCCCACTGTTCCCAACCACGGCACAGATGTTGTAATGTTTGTTCAGGATGGGAGACACATCGGGAAGCAGTGACCTGAAGTTATTGCTGATAGAGAAAACGTACTTATGGCTGGAATAGTCGTAATGCATCAGCTGCCCTATCCGAACACTGTTCTTGGTCAAAGAGAAATTTTTTATGACGTCGACATGCTGCAAGATTTCTTGCCTGAAATAAAGCAGGAAAAGAAAAAAAAACAGAGTTATGTGTCCTCTCTTTCTGAAGTGCAGAGATTTCCCTTCTAGCTAGGCTTATGTTTTGCTTTTTTTTTTTTTTTTTTTTTTTTTTTTTTTTTTGTAGTATTTTCCTAAGCAATGTAGTGCAATGGATTTTAAATTAAGATAAACAGACAGGAATTCTGGAGCTGTCTCCCCATCTAGAGCTCTGCTTGGCTTTACTAAGGGCAGCTAAGGATGCCTCTGTGCCTCTCGGACTTCAATTACTAAAACACTGAATTTCCTGTGTCAGTGAGAGGTGTGCAGCTGTGGGTCCCCTTGCTGAGGGCTGGTGCAGAACATAGTCCTGATGGTGCAGAACACAGGTCTGATGGTGCAGAACATAGGCCTGATGGTGCAGGACACAGGTCTGATGGTGCAGGACACAGTCCTGATGGTTCAGAACACAGTCCTGCTGGGCCAGCCTGCTGCTGGTGCTCTTCCCTCTTGGAACGGGACCATGGATTTCTGGCAGGGATGTGGAGTGAAACCAAGTGGTCTGGGATAGTCAGCTAAAATACCAGGAGCTCGTTTTTAAATACATATGTTTTGTGTTCTCATTAAGAAGCTTGGAATCACAAAAACAAGGGGCTGCCACTGTCTCCATTTCTGGAAACATAATTCCTTCATGTCCTAGCTGGGCAAGCACGCCAGCATTTTTACAAGGGTTATTAAAGATACTTAAAAACCAAACAAAACTAACCCTGCTCAGGAATTTCCCTTGCAGGGCATAAAATTAGAAAACCAATACCGCTTCATTTGCTCATGTTTATGGAAAACAACCTTTCTTCCAGCTCGCATCCTCCAGTGTCTGAGCATTAATGGAGTCCCACTGGGTGCCCTAATTACGGGTTATGGCTGATGGACAAGAGCAAAGGCAGATCCTAAGGCATTAGCTAAAATCACCAGAGGGGTGGCACAGAGAGACTTTGGAAGGACGAGCTGATGGTGCCAGCAATGAAGCAACACTGTGGGGTGGTCACTGTCACACCATCCTGGGGGATCTCTGGACAGGATGGGGCAGCAAAGTACCATCTGTCCTCTGTGGCCCGTGGCTTCTGGGGGCTATAGGCAGAGCAGAGGGACACTATCTGCCCCACTGTGACCAGCAGGCACTTAGCAGGACAAAATTACAGTCCAAGGTGGTGATAACTATTTTAAATGTTTTTTTGTTTTCTTGCATATAATTTTAGTATATATACGTATACATATATATATATCAGTAAATATACATATTTACTGATACATATGAATCTATATTTCAGTAAAGCAAATAAATAAAAAGGGCTGGGAAGACACCACCAAGCTGATGTCACAGTGAGAAGAATGACAGCCTGTTTTACTTCCCCTTAAGTACAGAGCAGCTTTGAGGGAGCTGAGGTAACACAGACACCTTCTCCATCACAGCTGGCAGGGCAGGCAGTGCAGCCTGCAGGCAGGAAGCAGAAGGTGATGCACAAGGAGGGTGTTTCCCTTGGATCCAGGTTGGGACACCCCCATTTGAGCTCCCTCATCTGCACCCGTGCCAGGAGGCAGAGCAGCACTGCACTTGCTCAGATCTGCTCTGAGCTGGGAAGTTCAGCTGGGCATGCTTTGGCTTCCATGAGCACAGCATTTCATGGCTGCTACAACCCGATTTGTTTCAAGTTTTAAAAAACTCCAGCCATTTATCTTGGAGTAATGACAATTTCACTCGCACCTCGGGAAACTGGGTCACGTTCTGTTTGGTAAAATAATGCGTGTTGCAGCCCGGTGCCCTGCTCTGAAATAATCAATTCTTCCAAGATAGCTGTAACCATCTGGGGAAATGCTCCGATTCAGCCTTTGTCTCTCACTGCTGGCAAATTACTCAGAGCTCAGAGTATTTAGCCCTCCCTGATTGTATTTTCTTAAATCCTGGGGGGGAAAGGAACAGCCTGAGGGAGGGAGGGAAGGGGAGAGGGGTGGTGGTGGGGATGCTCACCGCTGGTGTGCGAAGGCGGTCCGGTTGAAGGCCCACTTGGAGGGCTTCTCCTGCAGCTCCTGGCTCAGGGAGTTGGTGATGGGGACGAAGGAGGGGTCCAGGAACTTCAGCGCGAACTGGGACCTGGGAACGGAGCGCACGGACCCACGCAGACCCACACGGACAGACAGACACAGACAAACAGACAGACACGGACACCCGCAGCCCCAGGCCCGCAGCCCGTTACCGGCCCTGCCCTCCCCGCACCGGCGGCATCAGCACCACGGACAGCGCCGGACGCTGCCGCCGGGACCGGCCGGGCCGGGCCGGACCTGGGGGTACCGGGACGGGATGGGCCGGCATGTACCGGGACGGGATGTACAGGTCTGAGAAGGGCTCTACCGGGCCGGTCTGTGCCGGGCCGTACGGGGCTCTACCAAGCTGTACTGAGCTGTATTGGGCAGTACCGGCTTCTATCGGGCTGTGTCAGGCCGTGTCGGGTTGTATCGGGCTGGGCCGGGCCGTACCATGCCGTGTTGGGCCAAGCGGTACCGAGCCGTGCCGTACCGGGCTGTACGGTGCCATACCGCTTGGTACCGTGCCCTACCGGCCGGGACGGGCGGTTATCGGGCTGCTCCCCACCGATCATGCCCCCTGGAGCATTGCGGTTCCAACGGCCGGCGCAGTCCCCACCCCCGGTATCGCGGGGATCCCAGGGGTCTCTCCCGCTCCCCGCCGCCGGGTCTGGGGGCGGTGGGAGCCGCATCCCGGCTGGGGCGAGGCGGTGGGAGCTGCACCCAGCGCTGGGGCCGGGCCCGCAGGGCCTTGCCAGGCCCGGTTCTGCCCGGGAATATCAGGGGAGGCCGCGGGGATGGGAAGGGAAAAGACGGGAAGGGTCGGCCCCCGGTCCCCGAGCCCCGTTCCGCGCCGGGGCCTCACCTGAATCCCGCGTGGAACATGTACATGCGGGGCCCCCCCGGGCCGGCGGCGCGGGGCGCGCCCAGGACGTTGTCCTTCTTCAGGGAGACGTAGCTGATGAGGGAGAGGATGAGCAGCGCGATGCTCAGCATCACCAGCCCCAGCACGCTGGCCACCCGCACCATCTTGCAGCTCCTCATGCCGGGAGGCGGCCCCGCGGCTGGGCGTGTGCGGGGCGGGGGGGGGGGGGAGCTGCCGACGGGCTACATGGGGGGCGGGGGGCGGCGGGAGCGGGGCGGTGGCGGGGCCGGGGCCGGCACCGGTACCTCCGGCAGCCGCAGAGAAAATGGAGGGAGGGAGCGAACGGCAGCGCGATGAAATGGCAGCCGGGGGCGGCAGCCGCACCGTCCCGGCCCCGCAGCCCCGGCCTGCTCCCCCGCCACAGCCCCCTGCCCTCCGACATCCCCGCTGTGCCCCCCAGAAATCCTCTGGTCCTCCCCACAGACCTGGAACCCCCCGACAGATCCGGCATGTTCCCCAGAGAGCCCCTGAAGCACCCCGCCAGCCTCCGTGCCCGCTCGGCAGCCCCTGAGCCATCCCAGTGGCCCAGGACCACCCCCGGCAGCCCCTGTATCTCCCTCCAGCAGCCCCAGGACCACCCCAGCAGTCACGGCAGCCCAGAGGTGTCCACTTGGACGGCCCCGGTGCAACCCAGACAGCCCCTGCTCCCTCCTGTAGCTCTGCCGTGCCCCCCAGCAGTGCCAGCTACATGAGGAGCTATCCCAAGTGTGCCCACCCTGACCTCCTGAGGTCCCTCAGCATCCCTAGGGTCCTCTGACATCCCTGGGGTGCCCAGAGTGACAGCCCTGCCAGCCTTGGGGTGCTCTCCAGCAACCCCCAACAGCCTGGGGGTGCCTGAGCCTGGCAGCCACTGTGGTGCCCCCAAAAGCCCTCGTCCTGCAGTGCCCTCTCCCAGCCCCCTGGGTGCATGTGGGGGTGAGGAGGGCTGGGAGCTGGGGCTGTGCAGCCCCCTCTGCCTGCCCTGGGAGCTTGAGTAGTGGGTGCAGGAGCCCCCTCGGCTCCCAGCAGAGGGCTGGGGGTTGTGTCTTTTCCTGGTGACTCTATAGGTGACCATATGTCCCATAAAGCACCACAGACTGCACCAGGACAGTGCCAAACCTGTGCTGGCTCAGCATACCCCTCGCTGGTGAAAAGATGGGCATTTAGGGCATGCTGCCCCCAGAAAGGACCCTGCTGGCTGCAGAAATCAGCCAGCACATCTCAGGTGAACTCCAAGAGAGCCTGACTCCTGCAGTAGCAGCAGTCTCTTGTGAACATGCCTTCTGCATGCTGCAACACTTGCAGTGTTTCTTCACATTACCTTTTCCCCCCCCCTCAAGACAGCTCTGAGCCCTGAGTTCACAGAAGTGCCTTATAAATAATAAATACTGTCTTTGTAGCACCATCCTTGCTCTGGGCTAAATCCTACAAGCTCTCCATGCATGAAGCTCTCTTTGAAGAGGAGGAACATGAGGAGCTCGCAGGGCTGGGCTTTACGTCAACGTGTGGCTCTTCAGCCTTCGGTGGGAGCTTGGCCTGAGTATGGCCTGGAGGTCTGTATCCCATTCCTGTGGGACAGTTGTGGCTTTGGTGGGGGGGAGAACAGGATGGAAATGTAGGAAAAAACGCTGCTTTGGTACAGGAGGTAGATTTTTTTTATGTGACTCTACATGATTTCTGTTGCCATCCACGCAGTGTATGGCATCCCCAGCTTCAACATCTTCACCCAAGCAGCTCAGGATTTCCCACCCACCACTCTGCACCCTTGGATATTTAGGAAATCAATTCTTATAATACTTAACATGAAGTTTTGTGTAGTTTCTGACCTAGGGCTGGGTTTAAGCCCCAGTGTAAGATTTCACAGCCCTCCTGCTGTTCCTCTTCCCCCTTTCTGGCACTCCACAGTCAGAAGGAGCTCTCCCAGTCCTTGGGGACCTGTCCTGCTCTTGGGAACAGCTCAGCCAGAGCAGCCCTGAACTGGAGGAAGGAGTTTGGTGGCCAGGCCTGGGTTTGGAGCAATTTTCCTCCCTGATGCTGCCCAATCTCTGTACAGATGAGATCCCAGAAGACACCAGAAAGGTGTCCAAGAAGTGTTTAACCCTTTGCTGTGTGTCCCAGCCCCTCTCCTCCCGGCCTGAGCCCCGGCACAAGTTGCGATGGAAACAAAGACAGTTCTGTCTGCAGATTCTTCAGAGATAGCAATATGTCAGGAGCCCCTGGAGAGCCCGAAAGTAAATGAATCAGTGCTAGAAAGTGAAGGATATCATCCGTGCTGAATGGTGAAGAGGAGTCCTGAGCAGTATGGCCATTGATTTCCCTGTAATTGACACAGCACTGGGCTGGGCCAGGGGAGTGGGGGAGCCTGGTGCCAGCTCCTGGGAAGGCTGGGGGGTTACTTGTTGTGAAAAGTAGTGGTGGAAGGGGTGGTGGGTTGTCCCCATGCCCAGGGGTCTGTCCAGCAGCTGTGCTGAAGGCAGGGAGCAGGAAGGAAGGGTCAGTGCTGGTGAAGCTCAGTGTGTGGGTTACACCAAGTTCTTGGCTGGTGATGAAGACCCGCTCCTCGGGGAGCCTGTTTGCTGGAAACTCCATCAGTGGCACAGCAAGGATCTGCAAGAATTGCTGTCTGGATGAGATCTGAGGCTCTCCAAGGGGAATGTGGTTTCCTGTTGTGCCCGGTGAGCGCTGGCAGCACTGGGGCTCCAGCTCTCCCATCAGCCATGGAAATCCAACCTGCTGCAGCAAAACACAGCCTGGCCAGCACTCCTCTGACTTATTCATGCAAATGGGATATGGTCTCCTTCACTCTACAGAGAAGGTGGCTTTTAAAGATATGTCCCTGCTGAAATCCACCTGTTCAGGGATAGCTTTGTGGCTTCCCTCCCTTCTTTGAAGCTGCTGTTCAGGGTCTCCAAGCATAAGCGGGTCTCAGTCTGGTGGGCTGCACCCAAAAACAGTCTTAAACTCCCTTTAAAACCAGGTGCCAGATGGGACCCTGGTGGGACCCCATCCCTCCCCCCCTGGCCCTGTGGTTTCCCTGAGTCACTCTCCTGCAGAAGTCCCCGTGGGTTCTGCTGATGCAGCACTGGGGCAGCTAAATGCATTGTTGAACGTCTGCCCACACGGGCCTAAGTGCTCTCAGCCCGGGGGGCTGCTGAACTGGGCTTCCTGGGACAATTACTTTCAGCATAAGTACCCAAAGTCTGCTCCAGTCCTCTCCTAAGTGCTTAAGTTATTTTGTTTTAAAAATCTGGCAATGCATCTTTATACCTGTGGTCAGAGCAGTCCCAGATATGTATTTATTTTAATTATATTTGCAAAAATGCTTGCTGGACATAAAGGGCACTCATCTCTTTCTGCCTTTACGATGGCCAGGAGGTTCTTTCAGCCTTGGATGCCTGGCACTGCAGGGATGCACAGCACTGCAGCAGGTTCCATCTCTGCCCCTCGCCCAAGCTGCTGCTGTGGGTGTTGTCCTCGGGCTCTGCACAAACCTCTGTGGCTGGCACATGGCTGTGGCCCTTGGGGACAGGCCAAGGACAGAGATCTGCACCATGGGCAGCCCCTGAGGTGGGCAGGGTGAGCAGTGATGAACAGGGTGCACGTCACCAAGCTGCCTGCAGAGTGCCTGTGTTTAGAAAGAATCCTCTGCACTGGAAAAAAAAAAAAAAGTCCCAGATCTCTTCATTTTTTTTTCCCTATGGAGTGATTATCACCTCCCACCAGCCCGGGTTGCTCCAAGCTCCATCCAACCTGTCCCTCAGCACTGCCAGGGATGGGGCAGCCACAGCTTCTCTGGGCCAGGAGGAAGGAGAGGTGACCACGACCTCTGCATCCCACTGCCAACTTCTGCAGGTTTTATTAAATCCTCAAAAGCAAAGCCACGAGTTCCAGTACCATAGCAGAGGGTTCCCACAGAGGCAGAATTCATCCCAGCACACAGGGTCAGGTCCATCCCAGTTCCTGGTGGTCCAGGGTGGTTGGGGGGAGTGATTTGAACGGCAGAGGGGAGAGCCCCTCCCATTGGGCTTTCTGCAGTGTCTTGCCCTTGGATATTACGCCTTGGTTGAGTTTTCTGCAGGGATTTACCTGGGAGGGAACATATATTTTCAGGTGGACGTGCACCTCTGCTCTCCTGTCCCACGGGGTGGCTGCCCTCAGCTCATCAGGATCCGGGGAGTGGCGCTTGGCCCCCTTCCTGCTAAAGGCAGAGTGACAGAAAATGATGAATCCTGTACAAATCCTGTACAAAAACACCCGATGCTGAGAAGGAGGAACACAGAACTGAGGCACGGGGAGGCTGTTGTGCAATGTGAATTGCAGGCAGCGTGTCTGAGCACCGCTCACCACGGAGCTGCTGGCAAGGGCCCGTTTGGACCTTGGTGTCACACGAGGAGCCCAAATGAGCTCTGGGGTCAATGGTGCTGTGGCGGGGGGGGGGGTAGAGATTGGCTGTGGGGGTCTGCACAGCTCTGTCACATCAGTGTCCAGCCTGGCCCATTGCCCCAGGCACGGGGAGCTCCTGTCTCCCCTCTGAGGGCTCTGCCTCCGCTGGCAGAGCCTCAACCAATTGCAGTAATTACAGTTCTAATTGTGCTGGGGGAGCTTTGACCTCCTAGGAGGACCCTTGCCCTTCCTTGCTAAGACAATTGGATTATTCCTACTAGTGCTGATTGTCAGGGCCTTCTTTGCTGCTAAAATATTCTCTCTGCTTCCTAATCAAATGACTCAAAAAGGCCAAACATGGAACTTTCAACAGCAATAACGAATACACCCATTTATTTAAGCAGGCACAAGAAATAGTAATTCAATAGGCAATTTCTAGAGAGGGCTATAAATGAATGCAAACAGAATTGTCTCTGATGATGCTTTAAGAGTCGGATACTGGGTTTAAAAGCTCCTTCAGTGTTTCCTCTTTAACACAAAAGGAAGCAGAGAAAGGCTGTGGAGACTGGGATTGTTCATCACCCCAGGGATGGTGATAACTCAGGGTTAGCACCCTGGCAGGACCAGGAGCATAAACACCCACGTGCAGGGTGTACAGTAGCAACAAATGAGCACGGGGGGGGTTCTGAGTGCCCAGGGGTGGGCAGTGGGGCAGGGTGGGCTCCTCTCCCCACTCCCACGGCACACGCTCCCTGGCTCCTGGAGCATCCTTTTCACAAACACTACATCAAGGAATTATTTCTTAAATGATCGTGATTTTATTTTCTGGTCCTAGCTAATGAGCTCTTTGTGTAATGAATCATAAATTACTTAGAGCAAGATCTTTCTTTTACTTAGAAAGGGTAAAAAATCGTTGGTGTCTCCAGCCTGCACTCGCACGGCCGTGGATTTTTCCAGCTGAAGCTCAGATATGCACAAGCCCTAATTTTGCAGATAAACAGCTTCTATTTCATTAAATGAGCTCGGCACAGAATGTTTGTCTTAGTTATTTCCAGAAAATTAATTCATAGGGTTTAATCTGTTTAGCATCTGATTAATGGGATTTTTAATCACCCATAATAATGATAATAAAAGGCTTAAAGTAATAACCCAGGAAAAGGTGTGTATTTGTCTTTGCTATTCCCATTGTCCTGACAGTCATCAGTGCTGCACAATAACTCATGATATTTGGCATTGTTTCTTTCAGAGCTATTGATCAGATGAAAAAACAGACCTTGTTTGAATCTGATTCATTTAACCATTTTTGTAAAATTACCTATTATCAGGAGAGGTAGCTTGGAAGCAAGGATTTCAGCCTCCTTGAGCCAAGACACATCTGTACCCTTCGCTCCTGTGACACAAACACCATTAAGCCCATGTCTCCAATAATTAAATGCCTGCTGCATGACACCTAAAATCATATTTGTTGTCAGATATGGCACGGGGTACAATAGTGATATATTAGAGGATGAATTTAAGTGTAAAAGTAACCATTCTACAGCAAAGAATGTTGTGCTGGCAGGGATGGGACTTGTGTTTTGCTGACCCTCTAACCAAGCCACACTGCCATTATTTGAGGACAAGGCACTGGGGCTGAGGCTGGGGCCCATCCTCTTTCTTTCGTGGCTTTAACATGTTTGCTAAATCCTTTCTGTGGTGATGCAGGACAGCCACAGCTCCCATGTGGCCACAGAGCTGGGATGGGGACAGCCTCCCCCCACCCTGTCCCTGTTATCCCAGGGCTGGGATGCCCAGGGATAACAGGATCCCAGGGACAGGTTTTTGTCCCCACAGAGCAGATGGGAGCAACTGATTGAGTAATGAGCTCATATTTCAGATTTTGTTATTTGTTTGCTTCCTTTCTTTCTTTAAAGGAAAAGATGATTTTCATGGATCAACTCTTTTCCTGTAGGTGCATGTAAATACAGTGTGGGAATGTCACTGGAATGGTGTGGGATAATGGGATAATGGCAAGAGGAAAGCTGGGACAGCTCTGGGGCACATGAGCTGTGAGCTGCTGTCCTGCCTGCCACAGCTTCACCTTCTCAAGAGCAGAAACAGGGTTTTTTTGCCCACCCTTGCCTGGGCAGGGCCAGTGGAAGCACCAGAGGCACCTGCTGCTCTCACCAGGCTCCTGCCCTCTCCCCCTCTGAAACTGGAAAGGAAGGGATTGATTTTTCACTCTTTTCGGGGTGAGGGGAAATTGCAGAATGAAGATGACTTTGAAAGAATGAGATGGATGGGAGTAACTGGAGCTCATCCTCCACAGGGGAGAAAAATACAGCACAAATGATGGTGTTAGTGATCCATCCTTTGGTCAGGGCTTTATCGGGAGCTCCATCACGGGGGGGCTGAGCACAGGGCTGGGGGGGCTCAGCTAATGCAGGGCCTGGTGGAACCCTCACCATCCATTGCCAGAAAACAGTCACAAATGGGAAAAAAAAACCCCATGAAATCCCCATGGGGTTGTCCAGGGACAGAGTGCTGGGAGCTGTGACCAGGCTGTCACCCCAGCAGTGAGGGCACAAGGTTTTGTGAGGATCCTGGGGTCCCTGAGGCCTCCTCTGCTGCCAAAGGAAGGGACAAGTTCTCCCTTGCAGTGATAAAGTCCCCAGGCAGCAGGTTTCAAGCAGGAGGGTGTGGGGGGGCTTGCAGAGATGCTGCTGGTGCTGGACCCAGAGGATGGGCAGCACCGGGATGGGTGCAGGTGAGATGCTCCTGAGGTGGGGTGTGGGACAATCAGCTTTGCCAGAGATTCAGCTGGCAGGACTGTGCCACACACAGAGTTTGCAAATGCAGGCAGACATTTATGAAATAATCCCTGGTTTTGGAGCTGACTGGTTACCAACCTGTTTGCCAGCCAGCCCGTGTCCCCGGCGCGGTGGGAGGCACAGCCCCGTGCTCGTTACTCTGCTCCCAGATGAACAGTAAGTCTCTGGAACAGTACTTACAGCCTGTAATAATATTACTGCTTGGTCTGCTACATGGTCCCTCAGTCATTTTTTCAATTAAAAAAGGACCAATGCTCTATTAACCTTTTGCCTGCGACTCCATTCTTCATACGGCCGCTGGCCCGAGCTGGCGAGCCCTGTATTAAAAAAGGCATATATTACTGTACAGCATCTCCCAGCTCTCTGCCAGGAGGAAGATGAAGTATCATTTTTTCATTTAAAAATATGAGGCAGTTTATCAAATTCACAACCTCTGAACTGGCAGTGGAATCTCTTTGTTACTGCGAGGCCGAAGGCAGCGGGGGTGCCGGGGGTCAGCCACGTCCCCCACAGCCCTTCCCACGGGGACGGGTGGATCCCGACTCCTGAATCCCGTGGCAGGGTGTGCAGGCAGCTCCAGTGAATGTTATAAATAAATACATTTCTTGTCATCCTCCTGGGGTGTGGATCCCAGGGAGGTTTTCCATTGGGAACTGCTGCTCCTGGTCGTCCCATGGCAGTGGCTGCATGTCCAGTCCCTCCCTGCAGCCCTTCCTAGCACCTCTGGGGCTTCGTTTCTGAAAATCTTAAAACTTTGTTTCACTTATGGTTGGAGGAAGGTTTTAGGGGGCAGAGCTGGCTACAGACCTAGGGGAGGGTGGTGGCATGACCCTGACATCCCCACCCCTCCTCCAAACCCCTTCCTTGGCTGGGCCATGGAGCATTCTGTGTCTAATTTGGTTTTGAGGCTGATCTGTTGTTTTTATTCCTTTTCTCAAGGCTTGGGCTCCCAGCAGTTAATGCAGAGCCCTGTTAGACAGCTGCTCACTGAGAGCAGCCCCAAACACATCCTGGCTGATGCACACCAAAGTGACCACCCCTTGGGGAGTTTGTCACTGTGCCTTAAACTCAGGGCCCTCATTCCCAGGGTTGAAGATGTCTCCTCATCCCATCTCTCTTTCCCTCAGCAGCTCCATATTCTGTGAGCAGAGCCTCTTCCCCTCCTTCCCCCGCAGGCTCCAGGCGTCAGGCTTTTTCAGCTGGGTTTCTCTGCGGTGTATTTTCGGCTCGGGAGTGATTTTTATGGCTATTTGCTGTTCCCTCCCAGGTGCCTCCACATCCCGTGGAGAGGTGAGGACCAGCCAGGGCTGCAGAGCCTGCCTGGAAGTGCCACACGCTGCGGCAGGAGCTGCTCACCCGCCGTGACCGCATTCAGCCAGGGCTTCCATTAGCCCCTTTTTCCACAGCAGCTTTTTGGGTATCATGTTCCATTATTTATTTGAGGATAAACACCTAAAAGCTGGCTGTGTTTTTCAGAGCTGTTGCTTCCCTGGAGTGGTCTCCTCTGCACTCCCCTCCTGCTCAGATCCTTCGCTCCAGGTTGTGTTGAAAGGGGGTGGCCCGGGTGACCCTGGCTGGCAGGAGATCCAGGCTGTCACCTTCCTCACGCTGGGCAAAAACCAGAGCCCGGCCAAAACCAGCTCCATCCCTGCCTCAGGGTGGGCAGCGAGTCCTTCCCACCCTCTCCTGCCTGGCTGGGTTTTTCCTGTGGCTCCTCTTTCCATTTCTTGCCTTGCCGGGAACCACCCCCCGGCTCTTGGTGAAGATCAATGTGCCTGAAGGAAATTTTATTTACTTTTTTCCCCTCTGCGAGTAGATGCTGGAGCCAATATCCCCAGCAATAAATTTAATTCAGGTGCTGGGGAGGACTAACAGTGCTCCTGAGAGGCTGCTCAGGCTGCGGGGGCTCAGAGGACTCTGTTCACACTGTGGGATCTGGCACCACAGCAAGTGGGCACCCAGTGTGACACGGAGCAGCATGGCTGGAGAGCCCACAGGAACACACAAAACCCGAGATAAAAAGAATGGTGCTGCTGCTGGGGCTCCACTCCCTGTGCCCCGTTGCCCTGGTAGTCTCTGAAAGCTTATGTGGATTAGTAGAACCCTTGTATTAGCTGTAAATTCCCAGATGACTCCTCTAATGGGACTGACCCCACCTTTTGCAGGCTGGCTGCCTCCCTGCTACCTGTGGGACAGGCTGGGGTACCTGCTGGGGGGCTGCCAGCCTGGGGAGGGGCTCTGCAGAGGCTGCCCCCCCCAGCAGCTCGCCCTTCTCCCTCCCCAGCTTCCTTTGACTCCTTCGCCCCTGGATTTATTATTCTACAGTGATTGTGTTGAATTGCATTTGAAATCAATTAGCACAGGTACTCAGAGATGAATGTTCGTGCTCTGAAAAAAGGTGATGAAAACATAGCATTTAAATAGAAATCAATTTCCCTCTCATGTATTTCTTCCTAGCTGCTGCCTGAAATTAATAGTTTTTAGATATTTGTGTGTGAAGAGGAGAGTCTCCCCTCGTAAAGCACATCCCTCTCCCCCTCCCACCCCTGCATCCCACCGTGGCATCGCTCCCGGCACAGCCTGAGCCCCCCAGCCAGGTCAGAAGGGGCTGGGATTGCCTCCTCCCTCCTCGTATCCCAGTGACATCATTAGCCATTTCTCCACGGGAAACTATTTAATTCCAGCAATAATAAGTGCAGGAACGGCAGCGAATGAACCCCAGGCAGCTCCAGCGCTTGCCATTACCCAGTGGGCTTGATCTTTATCATAAACCCCCATGTACCAATTAGAGGAACAACGAGCAGGGAGCCAGAGCCAGGAACAAGGGAGGGATTAAACACTCCTCCCGTCAGGTCTCTGGGACAGCACCAACTCCTGCCCGGGCTTGGGGGCTTCAGCTACCCCCCCAGTCAGTTACTCCACTCCTGCATCTGCCACACAAGCACATCCCTGGATATCCTGCTCAGGGGACATGGCTGGAACCAGGGGCCAAAGCCCAAACAGCACGAGACCAGGAGAAACAGGAGAGGAAAGCTGTGCTAAACTTGCCTCAAAAACTGGGGCAAAAAGTCTCTATCTGGTCCCCCAGGGAACGCTTGGAGAGCAGCTGGCTCAGGCACCTCTTTCACATCTCCTGTTCCTGACTGCCCTGTTTGCACAAGTGTGCACATCAGTCAGTAAATAAACAACCCTACAAATAAACAACCAAACACCCCTGGTAAATAACAACTAAACGCCTGGGTCTGGGCTGGCAGACACAGTGCAGGTTGTTGGGTGGGTTTGGGGAGCCAGGTCACAGCTCCAGGAGCCTTTCTGGCAGCTCTCTGTCCAGAGCCCAGGCAGAAGGCAGTGAGAGGGTGGCCCAGAGGTTGCTCCACAGAGGCTTCTGCTGCCCCTCTGCATTCCCAGCATGGAGCATCCCTGCAGCACGAGGGACAGCTTCTTGTCCATGATGGCATTTAGCACCTTCAGAACCTCCTCAGCCTGCCTTGCCCAAGGCCCTGTCCCCTCATCCCTGCTCCTCCTGACCAGGGTCTTTCTAAACTGCTTGTGCACTGGAGACTGATGCTATAATACTGTAATCATTTCATTTCTTATCTTCTTTAGCCTACAAAATCTAATCCCCAAATTTAAGCAAGCATCTGTCCTCCTCATTTACCACAGAGGCACCAAACCATTGTTCCAGCCCCTCTGTTCTGCCCTGATCCCTTCCATCTAGTTTGCTATCAGTATTATTTTATTAATCTCCTCCAATCATTTTTCCTTCCCATCTGTTTTCCAGCAGGAGCCCTGTGCTTAGGCTGGGTCAGGAGGAGACCACAGACCCTGGGACCCCTGCCTCTAATCCTGGATGTGCCAACAAGTTCCCCAGAGATGCTGGGTGAGCCGGTCCCTTGACCTCTTTGTCACCCAGATGGAGTCAGTGGGGAAGTAGGACAGCATGGAAATTGAGGTTCTGCGTTGGTGGCAGGGGAGGTTTAGGTTAATTTTCTGGGAAATGGGAGTTTTCATCATGGTGAGGATGGCCAAGCACCACTGCAGGTCTCCTGGAGAGGCTGGGGGACTGCACAGCTAGAGGTCTGGAGCTGGCCACCAGCTTGGAGGTCTGATGGAGGGAGCTTCCCCAGCAGCTGGAACAAGCCCTGCATTGTCATTCCAAGTCGTGTGAGGATCTATCTCCTCCTGGGCTGAGCTCTGTGTTTGTTGGAGGCTCCCAGTTCTTACTGTGAGAAGAGGTGGGAAAGCATCATTCCCTGCCCTCTGTGCTTGGTGATGCTCAGGACCTCATGGACCCACTGCCTGGTGGTGATCACCCACACATAAGCCATGACCAGTATATCTAGGCACTTGAGCTATAGATATACATATTTTCATGAAAATAAATACCTTGTTGCCTTTGCTTGGATCCGATGTGATGGGTTCAGAGGGGGGGGTTGGTTGGGCAGGCAGCAGGAGTGTGCAGCACACCCGAGAGATGCTGCAGTCAATGTCCTCATTTAAATCCCCTTCATTTTTTGACTGTGCCTACACTTTCTCTAAGATGAATCAGGTCTTCAGTTCAGCCCCCTGGTAGCACAGGTCAGAAATAAAAATTGTTCATGGTTCTCTTTTTGTTCCAGGTTCTCCGGGTATTGATCATCGGCTCCATTTTCCCCACTCTCAGCTTTATTTCTGCCACTGAGTATTTTTGGTTTCTGCTTCTTGCCAGCAAAGCTTTTCCCAGGCTCCTGCCTGGCCTCTGCCTGTCTCTGCAGCACCTGATGGGCCTCTCCAGGTCCCATCCTCAGAGCAGTTTGTGCTGCCTGCCTTGGCCATTGCTGCACAGCACGTGTTCATGCAGCCTTCTTATTAAACTCTGGCTTTATTTTTAAGATATAGATATTTGCAAAAATATAGATTTTTACCTTGGATTTTCCCCTGCATGGGTAGTCATCGGTGGCTGCGAAGCGGAATTATTCAACCTTTCTGTACCCAGGGGAGAGGCTAATTTTGGGTAATCACCGGGGCTCTGTTTGCAAACAGGTCCCCAAATCCCTGCCTGCTCCCCATCCTCTGTGTGTGGGGAGTGCTCAGTGCATTTCTTTTCCCATGACTGCAATCTTCTTTTTGATTTCCCAGTTTTTCCTTCTCTTCTCTGTGTTATTTGTTACCATCCTCAGCTGAGCCCAGGCTGGCAGAGTCAGAAATCAATTCAGTGCTGGAGATTCAGCCTCAGAAGAGCTGCCTGGGAAAGGCCTGACACTTCCCTGGGATAACTGGTGGTGGAAGATAAATCATGGCAGATATTTTGCCAACATGCCCTATTTCAGACTCATAACCAGTCCACAGTCACCCTTTGGTTCTCTCCAGCACTGTGCCATCTCCTGCTGGCTCCACATGATTTATGTTCCCAGGTATCCACACCCGTTGCACATTTCCAATCCTCTCCTCTATAATTTCTCTTTGCTGCATTTCCTCAGTTACCTCTTTCTGACCTTTCTTTTCCTTCTCACTCCTCCTTCCAGCTTTCTCCAGGGCTCCTCCACGACCCTTCATGGGTTTCTGGCACTGGGTTTGTTGGGGCTCTGGGGTGCTGCACGTTCCTCAGCCTGGAGCAGCTCCCTGCACACTGCTTGGTCCCACTTGCTCCAACCCAAACCTTTCTTTTCTGGGATTCCTGACCAAGGCCCAGAGCAAAAGACATGGAGAATCTCCAGTTCTCCTGTAGGGTACAGCACGACAGGTAACTTTCAGTAATCACTGGAACATCTTCTTCATAATTAATAAATGAAAAATGTTGCTGCAGCTAATCAATAAAGTTGTTAGAGGGAATTGATCGGAGGGGGAACTCTTTTTGTGGGTACAATTTTTCACCTATGCAGAACAAAAGGCTCCCCGGGGTGCCCTCAAACAGATCAGTGCTTGGGAGCCTGACCCAAATGCTGAAAAAAACCAGGAAGACAATTAAATACACCCAGAGAGACTGAAATCCCCTGATCTCCACAGGAGAGGACAGACCCAGGCCTGGGGCTGGTTTTGGGGGTCCCAAGCCCAGCCAAAGCCCCTCGGTGGTGCAGCTGGGACCAGGCTGGAAGGAGAAATTCCTCCTGGAAAGGAGCACGCAGGCTCTGGTGCCATCACCCAGCTGAGCTGTCCCCAAGTGTGGCAGAGTGCCCAGAAGCCACAAGCCCAGATGGTTCCCAGCTCCTGGGTCAGCTTTTCCGTGACAAACCCACTGCCTGGGCAGGAAACAAGCCCTGGACTTTAATGGGGTGATAATGAGCATCCAAAAAACCTTGGGATCGACCCTTGTCATCCAAGTATTTGCCTTGGGAGATGGAATTTAAAGACCTAGTTAAGATTTTTTCCCCCCCTTTATTTTTTTTTTTTTTAAGTGGTTTGATTGTTTTTCCTCCCAGAAAAAACTGTGTTTGGCTCATGGCAAAACACAAATTTATTTTTGGGTTAGCATTTTAGTCCTGAGCTTGGGTCTTGCTGCAGGCAGAGGCTCCCAGGCTGCAGGAGGCACAGGAATAACTCCTCTTCCCACCCACTCCTCCCCTCCCTGCCTCTCCCCACCAGAGGTCCAGAGCCCACAAGCACCCCAGGAGGTGCTGGCACTGCTCAGACCTTCAGAGCAAAGCCCCTGCAGCAGCAGCACCAGGCACAGGACCTTTCCCATCCTTCCCAGTATCCCTGTTCCTTTTGGGCATGGTTTGAGTTTGCCATAGGTGCTGCCAGGAAGGACCTAGGAGAAAGGTGAGGAAATAAAACAAGTGCTTGGGTTAAACTTGCAGATGACACCTGGATTTTGCAGTGAGCTGGGTGACCGAGCTGTGGGGGTCCCCTGGAGCATCCCTGTTTCTCAGGGGGATCATAGAGCCATGGAATTGTTCCAGATGGAAAAGACATTGAAGCTCATAAAATCCAACCCTTAACCCAGCCCTGCCAAGGCCACCCCTGCCCCATGGCCCTCAGCACCACATCTCCAGGGACTGGAAATCCTTCCAGGGATAATGGGGACTCCAGCCCTGCCCTGGGCAGCCTGGGCCAGGTCCTGACAACCTTTTCCAGGGAGAACTCGTTCCCAATCTGCTCCCGTGTGCTGGTTTGGGACCGAGCCCCCCGGCAGTGCCCACCTGGAGCGCGGAGCTGGCGAGCACCTCGGCAGAGCGCCCATCAACCTGGGGGGATCAATGGACAATTAATTACTGTCATCAAGCAGGGTGCTGCCGGGGGAGGGCAGCACACTTAGATTTATCAATTACTAATTAGTAGCTCTTGCCGGGCTGGCAGTTGTCTGTCAGCCAAGAGGAGAGCAGCGGTGGCAGGGCTCGCACAGGGTCACTTTCTTAGCGGTAATTAAGGATGGAAAAACCTGTTTGGAAAAGGCTGGAAGCCTGAACTAGAGCTGGGAGGTTGGGGAAAAAAACAAAGACAACAAAACAACAAAACCAAAACGAACAATTAAGACTGGGATCTTTGAAAGAGCTTTTAGATGTTAAAGCTGCCAGCGTTTCACTTGGGTTAAGTGCCTGTCTCCCACAAGACCGTGAAAATCCCAGCCCCAAATTAATTTTTCAGTTGTGCATTGGCTCAGGAACAAGGTGATTCCTTTGCTTTCACCTTCTGCCTCCCTTTCCTGGGACAGCAGCCTGCCCAGGCTGGGTGGCAGCAGGGTGCCCCACTCCCAGTGGGGTCCTTTGTCCCCCACCCAGCAGACTCAGAAGATTCCCCAGGACACTGGGTGTCCCTGAGGGTAGGAAGGGAGACCCAGAGCTGCCTCAGGTCAGCCCCTGCCCTTGCTGGCACAGGCATGGAGGGGTTTGGTGGGAGCTGAGTGGCCACGATACCACCAAGGGGTCCTGTGCCCACCCTGGGAGGTCCCTGTCTGCCCTGGGAATGGGGATGTGCAGAGCCCCTGCCCCTCCCTGGGGGATGGACCCCCCCTCTGCTGCCTTCTCAACTACCTTCCTGGGCTGAAAACAACACTCCAGGGAACTGGGGACCGATTTTTCCTGTAGAGCAGAACAACCTCACCGAGGTGCTTTCCCTTTTGTAGCACCACAAATAAGTCACCATTTAACCACCCCATCCTCTCTGCAAACAGAGCCCTGACCCAGCCCACCTCAGAGAGGTCACACTTAACTCTGCTGCATCCTCCTGCCCCACACCAGGCTGATTACTGATGGTGATAACGATGTTATCTGCCACAGGTAACCCCAAACCACGGGGTGCCCCAGGCCCAGGCTGGGATCTTATCTCTCATTGCCCCCTGAATGGCAGCAGCAGGCAGGGACTTACTGGTGGTAATTAACTCCATCAAGCAAAACACCCATAAATCAATCATGGCTCAGCTAATAAATAAATCTTTGATCAATTACTACCTGCAAAATGTGTAGACAAGGGTCAGTGTCTCTGATTTACCACTCTCCCTGTGCCAAACTGGAAGATGAGAGATTGATGCCGGGAGGGAGCTCAGCCATCTGAATGCCATGCATTATTTAAACCTGCAGAGATAATAAAATTTTGGAGGAGACTGGTCCATTAGTTCAGCGTTCCTATTGACGTTTCTCCCACTGTATGAGCAGTTTTGTTAATTGTTTTATACTTCCCCCAGGTCCCTACTCATTTTTCTTTGTCCTTTTGTCACTTCCAATGGGGTGGTGGGACACATCCCCAGCACCCACCACCCACTCCAGCATCCTCAGCTCTGCGGGAGCCATTGCTGCTCCATGGTCCCACCTTAGCAGCTCCAGTGCCTCAATTCCTGAGACACCTTTCCAAGGCTAAGGACTAATTCCAGGAACTCTGCTGCAGCTGCAGAGCAGTGGCTCTGCCTCCAGAGCCTCATTACCTCCTTCACGGGCTGAATGCAGGGTGCTGGGTAAAGCCCAGAGCATTTCCTGGAAGCGATGGCACCTCTGCAAGGAAGAGCTGAAGAGGTCTTCCCCTTAAAAAAAAAAAAAAAGAGAAATGCAGCATCTGAAATGTACCCCAGCACTGCTGGGAGGAGGGATGTGTCTGGGGATGGGTGAGCCTTTGGCCAGCAAAGCAGGGGCAGATGCTGACAGCAACCCCAGAAACCTGGAGCTGCTCCCTCCTTGCTCCAGCACAGCTGATGTGCAGAGACCTCCTGGGTGGGGGGAGCTCTGCAAACACAGCCCGGGGTGAGGAACCAGGGGGAGGGATGGAGGGAGCACTCCCAGCCGTGCTGTGTCTGGAGGAGCTCTGGGTGGGTCAGTGTTTCACCCTTGGGATTTTTTGCCATTTGTATATTTCCCCTTCCATCCTGCTGTTTGCAGCACCCTCCCTCCTGTTGGCAGGGCCCCCCTGAAGCCCCGGGCTCCCAGGGGAGCACCCACAGGATGAGGACCCAGGATGCTGCTGACCCTCAGGTGCAGGAGGGGTGTGAGCAGGGCCACAGAGGACTGGGGAGGTCCCCTGCCTGGGGCAGCCTTGGGGACACATCCTGAGCAAGGTCAGGGATGCCGTGGGGGGCCTGGGAGGCAGGGGGAGCAGCAGTGGGTTATCTCCCCTCCAACACTGCAGTCCTGACTCATATATTTTTCATCCCAGTTGAGGGTACAGTGTCAGCCGATGACCTTTGTCACACCCCAGTGCTTTCTGGGATGTAAATTAGGGGCTTCCCCCCCCCTCATCTGGACAGATAAGATGGACTCTTACTTGTACGTCTTGGAAGCAGATATTTATTGTGAGCCCGCTGCTACTCTCAGCAGGTGGACAAAGATAATACTGTCATTATGTGCTCAGAAAATGCTTTGTAAAATTTGGTAAAGTATGCAGCGGGCTGTGGAGCAGATAACATCTGCCTTAAAGGACTCTACTGCTGTAAACAGGGTTTAGAAAAATAGCACCCACTGCTTCTCCACGGGAGTATTGATTTTTGGTGTTGGAAAGGGTCAAATTCAAATCGCTGGCACAAAGAGCGGCTGCATCTCCTCAACTGGGTGTCTTTTAACAAAGAACAAAGTCAGGAGAGGGGAGGAGGCCGTGCAGGGGTGGCCGCACGCCAGGTTCCCACGGGACCCGACAGATGCTGCCCCCGGGGACCCAAACCCGACCCGACCAGGACCCCCAGAGCACCCCCTGCCCACCCCAGCATCCTCCCGGGAACCCGGGGCAGGGTGAGGGACTCTGGCCCCCAGGCAAGTGGGGACCCTGCCCCGTGCCTCAGTTTCTCCAGCTGTTGGGCAGAGGTCTTTTGTAGAGTCATGGAATGGGTTGGGAGGGACCTCAAAGCTCCTCCAGTCCCAACCCCTTTCCATGGGCAGGGTCACCTCCCACCAGCCCCATCCAACCTGGGCTGAGACCCTGCCAGGGATGGGGCAGCCGCAGCTTCTCTGGGAATCCTGGAACGGGGGCTCAGCACCCTCACACCAAAGGTTTTTCCCCTGGGACCAGCACCAGGCTCAGCTCGGCCTCCCTGCTGCCCACCCATCGGGGCTGTGGTGTGAAATCCACCCCCTGGACCCCCCGCTGCAGCAGGACAACAAACCCACCCCCTCAGCAGGTCCTGGAGCACTTACAGCCTGATGTCAGCGGTGGAAATTCACCATCCAAGTTCTCGTCCCACAGGAATGCCTTGGAAAGGTTTGCTAGACAGAGTCTAACGGGAAGCAATATCCTCCGCAGCAGAAAATAAACTGCAGAAGAGGCACATGCAGAGGCTAATGTTTAAAGTAAAGAATTTTACCCACGGAGCATGTGGCAGATCCAAATCCCCCTCATCCAAATGTCATTATTTATTCATACCCACATCGTAGGGGCTGTTGATTTGTACGAGACACAATCGATTGCTACCTCTCAGGAAGCACAAAAAAAGGGGAAACCTGCCATGTAAGGTGGGGCTGGGGAGGGAAGGAGACATGGGGGGGACAGCAGGACCAGGGCCTGAAAAGGGAAACAAAAAAATGAATCAGATTTTCAGCAGAAGAAATGAGCACGATGTGTTCCCGTGTGTGTGTGCTGTACATACAGGTGTGCTGTAAAAATTAAAAAGAACAACGTGTCCTCTGGTGACTGCCCAAAGCCCCCCCCTGCTCCCTGTCCCCGGGACCCCCGGGTGGGCACAGCCCCTGCCCAGGGTGATGCTCTGCCTGCAGAGGGGCAGCTGCCAGCTTCTAGGGGGAAAACAGAAATGTCTTCCCTGCTCAGTTAAATGCATCTTGAGGCACTGGAAAAGAAAACAGACTTGTGTTTATGGCTTGGGGATGGCAGGAGGGCAAGTGGTTGATAGGAATACGGTGACAGGAGCCCCTCTGAGCACTGTTTGTTCAGCACATCCACCAGTGGGGACTGTGGGAGTCACTACCAGGCACTGCTCACACCCCACGGGTTCCTGCAGCAAAATGCTTCCTAGCAGCATTGCAGACAACCCCTGTTAGAGCCAGGGGGCTCTGTGTTTGATGCCCCTTCGAAGGCCAGCACACGCCTGCCTGCATCCCCTGAGCACTGCCTGATCCCTGCCTGCATCCATTCCCTGCTCCCTGCCTGCATCTTTTGAGCACTGCCTGCTCCCTGCCTGCATCCCCTGCTCCTTGTCTGCATCCCCTGATCCCTGCCTGCATCCATCCCCTGCTCCCTGCCTGCTCCCTGCATCCATCCCCTGCTCCCTGCCTGCTCCCTGCATCCATCCCTTCAACACTACCTGCTCCCTGCCTGCATCTTTTGAGCACTGCCTGCTCCCTGCCTGCATCCATCCCCTGCTCCCTGCCTGCTCCCTGCCTGCAGGGACAGGCAGCAGGATCAGTGCATCCCACTGCCAGCCCCCCAGCAAAGAGGGGCAGAGCACCTCAGACCCCCCGTGCTGCTTCCACAGCAGCTGTGAGGAGTGGGTTTGGGTTTAAGCTGCTCAAAAATCCGTCTCCAGGCTCATTACTATGCAGGCCAATTTTTCATTCATGGGGAATCTACGGCAGCATTTTAATGTGAGAAGCTCCCTGCTCCGTTTCTCTTCCCCCGAAGAAAAATAGCTTAATTTCTCCGGTTTGATAGATTTTCCTGATCCTTCAAAAGGTAGAAAAAGACTCTTGAAAATCGGTCGTTGAACTATCCACAGGCATTTTATAATGGCCGTAAATAGGTCTATACTGAATAGCTCTCCAGGCATCAACTTGAATGGTGTCCTTGACACTGTTATTATTATCCCCACTGAAAAAAAAAAAATAGAGAAAAGAAAAAAGAACAAGAAAGTCTGGGAGCCTCTCCACGCTGCAGTTGTTTTGCGTGGCGAGGAGGCTGGCAGAGCTCAGTTCTCCTCGCCCTACTGATGCCCCCAGAGAGGTCCCATCCTAGCTGCTTCTCACTGCCTGGATTTGTCATCAATTTCGTGGAATTTCATGCATTAAAAAGTAAAATAATAATAATTAAAAAAATCAGTGCACAGGAGAAATTTTGCAAACTCTGGAGCATATGAAGTACAAGGAGAAGTCTGGGGTAACTTATTTCCTGCCTTCTGCCCTTCTGCCTGTATTCACTTGTCCATCTAAATCCCCAGGTAGTTGCAGGACGTATTTTTACAGCTCCTCTTGCTGTGGTGCCACGTTTGCCCCTGAGCTCCAGCACTGGGTTGGTTTTTCCTCAGGGTAACCACTTTCCAGCACTCCCAAACGTTGCCACCTTCAGCATCCCGGCCCTGCACAGCAACAAGCCCAACCTTCCCCCCTAACCCCATCCTTTTAACCTTCCATCTTGTGGGATCAACTCTCTGTCAGGGGAGACATTGTGGAAAAGCTCGAGGTTAACCAGCAGGAGCTATTTTCCCAGAATAAATAAGGTGCTTTCATTTCTTGAAAGCCACTCTGATTTCTCCAGCCCACTCATAAGACAAAAATAGTGTGCCCTAAAAATGTCACCGTGCCTGTAGAGATTTCTCTCCATGGAAAACGAGCACAGCCATCTCCTGCTTCCCTCCCAGAGCAGCTCCAGAGCCCTTCCCAGTCCTGGAGATGTCCATGGAGGGACAGTGACATCCCAGCAGAGGGAGGGGATGCTCAGGTGCCAATTTACAATTCAAGATGTGTATAGATTTAAAGAGAAATCTTCCTTAATTGTTTTTGAACCTTGGGTTGTGTCAGAAAACTTCTGAGCTTTCCATCATCAGACAGGGGCAGATCTGACCAAATTCAACCCTTTTGGTTCTGCTTCCTCAGGGTCCTGGCAAGAACATCCTCCCAGGCTGCACCAGTGAGGTGAGCAAAGCCCCACAAATAACCACCAGTTCCCTGGTAAATTTGGAGTGCTCCTGCCTGGGATTCAGATCCCTCTGCCACCTGCAGCAGGAAGCAGGCAGGAACACGTGTTAGTTAATCAAGCTGTGCCAGAAGGACCATAATTAGGTTAAAACTCTCATTTTTGATGCCTTCACCATGCAGTAGTCAAGCCACACCACCCACCCTTCCTCCAGGGGCTGTTAAAAATAATCCTGGATTCCACCTCCTGCTCTAAACTGGAAAGTGAAGGAAAGCAGCTCAGCCAGGGGTGACCTGCAGCAGAACCCAGCCTGGTCCCAGACCCCTGTTCATCCCTCTCCCCACTCCCTGGGATCCATTCATCCCTCTCCCTACCCCCTGGGATCCACTCGGTCCCTCTGCTCTCCCTGGGACCCACTGGCTCCACCAGCAGCTTGCCCAGGGGATGTTTTCCCACTCCTGACAAATTACAGCTGCTTGGCACGGTGCCAGCTTGGCATGGTGTCAGTGCCACCATCTTCCCATCAGTGGCAGCCACTAATTGCTCCCAGTTTGTTAGGGAGTGACAGATTCCCTTCCCTCCCACCCCATCCCATCCCTCCCTGGGGGCTCCGGTGCTGCTTTTCCTGGAAGTTTTTCCTCTCCTAACCCCTGCATTCATCCCCACCTCAGCCCCTAAGGGATACCGGGAGCCACTTCTTGCCTGGAGATGCTCCCTCAACCTGGACCTGGGCTTTGCTGTGTCTTAGTGACCCCACAACTAGACTGCATCCTGCTCCCAGACTGCATCCTGCAGCCTGCTCCTCTCACACCTGTGGATGTGTGTACAGAGCTGGGGAATCCTTCTGGATGGAAAATCCAGCCCAGCTTTGGGACACCAGTTTCACTGCAGGGTGCTCTGATGGTTTTTTTGTTTGTTTCCCCTAATTTGGGCCCAGGTTTTGCAGCTACCTCTTTGGCATGAGACCAGGACCTGTGTTATCAGCCCCATCAATCCCCTGCCCGACAGGGAAACTTGATATCTCCAAATAAAAATCTCTCTTTGCTACCCAAAACACCTCCAAGAGTTCCATAATCCCCGTCTCCCTGCTCAGCACAACAAGGAGAGCTCAGCCCTTTTAAAACACCAGTTAATTGTCTCCCTCCTCCCTGGCACTGCATCAGAACAGCCAGAAAAGGCACAAAATGAATCCCACAAAACCGCATCTGACAGGTTTAAAAATCCATTTTCCTACCAGGAAATATGGGAAGGGTGAGTGAGTAATGAAAGACTGTGAAGAAAAGGTTTTTATCCAGCAGATTAATTCCAAGGCGTGTTTAAATCCTTAGCAGAGTTGGACAAGATGCTCGGAGGCGAAGCCAGGGGGGCTCCCAGGGGTGGAACTTGCTCTGCCTGCATCCAGCTCATCCCCCTGCCTGCATCCAGCTCATCCCCCTGCCTGCATCCAGCTCATCCCCCTGACTGCATCCAGCTCATCCCCCTGCCTGCATCCAGCTCATCCCCCTGCCTGCATCCAGCTCATCTCCCTGCCTGCATCCAGCTCATCTCCCTGCCTGCATCCAGCTCATCTCCCTGCCTGCATCCAGCTCATCTCCCTGCCTGCTCCCTCCCCCTGCCCTCCTCCATCTCCCTCCCCAACTTTGGAGGGCAGCACAGAAAGGGGAAGCCCCTAAAATGAGCTTGGGAGATAAACCCATCTCTTATCCAAATGTTGCCTTCCTCTGGGAGGTGGAGAAAGGGGACCAGGGAATTTGAGCCGTGCTGCATCATATTTATCTTGAGATCTTCTGCAGCCACCTTTTGTCTGGCAGCTCACCTTCCCTGCAGTGCCCAGCATCCCAAACTGGATCCTGTCCCTGCCCTCCCCTGGGAGCATCCCCTTATCCCCTGCTGCCCTCCTACCCCACTTCACAGGGAGCTGCTCTGCTGCTGCTTTGGACAGAACCTGTAGGAATTCTTAATTTTCAGCATAGGATTGATTTACCTGGAAAGTCACATAGACATAACTAGCAAAATTTTTACTTTTTTAGAGCCAGCCCCTGCTCTGAATACTGCTGGCCGTGTTTTACAAAAAGAGGCAAAATGTTAACATCCTGCAGAGAGAAACAGAGAGGGCAGGAGAACGAGTCTGGCATACATGGGGGGCAATCCCAGAAAGCTTTCCGTGTTTAGGGAGCAATTTATTATCCAAACCTCCAGTTTTGGAGAAGAAGATATTTAATCTCTTTTAATCCCTTGTGCCCCGGACCTCTGACCTGAAACCTGTGACCTTCAGGACCCCGTGGGATGGGGTGAAGGCAGGGCCCTGGCCTGGTAAACAATCCTGCCAGAAATCCTGGGAAGCACCAGCCAGGGAAGCTCTGCTGTTCCCTGCCTGATGAGAGGAGCTCTTAAAAATAAAAGCTGGAAGCAGGTGACTGGGAGCCTGGTGGGCACTGCTGAGTCCTGCAGCCCCACAGCCCCTGCCTGGGGTTTTGGGGTGTGTGGCTGTGCTAAAACAGCCCTTGATGAATGCCTCTAAAACCCCTAGTAAGAAAACCCCAGGAAGAAAGCTGGGAAACCATGCACATTTCAGGCTGACCTCCTTTAAAATAACCAAAGATGGAGCGGATCTGGTTTGTCTCCCTTACCTTTTCCCCTGCATCCTCCTGGGAGCAGAGCATCCACCTGAAATCTCAGTAAAGGGGTTCCTGGGGTGCTGCAGGTCTGACCCCAGGGTGATGGGCAGGGATGGAGCCAGAGCCCTCGCTGCCTCCCAGACAGAATCATCACCCAGGACTCTGATGGGACAGAGAAGCTTGTGGCTCCTGCATCCCATCTACACTCCTCCCAAATCCCCTCTATCCTTGGGAAGGCAGCAACACTTGAGCCTGACCTGTGAAGAGGAATTGCTGGGCAGGAAGCATCTGCTCTGTGGGAAATGCACCCCCAGGAGGGAAACAGGACCAGCACACCAGGGTTCTGGTCCACGTACCTGCAGCTGGTGGGATGTGCTGCTGCTGACCCCAGCTGGGACACAGCCCTTCTCCCTGGGGAGGGTCCTGCAGGCTTTGCTGGTTACCCCGCAGCCAGGGAAGGGAAAATCCTCCCTGCCAGGCAGCACTTGGTGAGCAGGTGGATGTCTGCAGCCCCCTGAAAAGTACAGAAAATTGACACTGAAACGAGCAATCACGGTGGCCTTGGCTGCAGCCCCCGCTGGGCGTTCCCCCGGGAAGCTCTGTGCCTGACCCTAAACTTTCCCCATTTTCCAAGCCAATGCACTCGATGGGAACTCATCTCCCTGCTCCCTCTGACACCCCCCTGGTCCCCAGGGCCCATCCTGCTGCCAGCCCAGAGCTTGGAGGTGGGACAGGGATGTTGCTCCTGCACTGGGGAAAGGTGGGAAGGGGCTGGGGGTTCCCAGGCTCCAGCAGGAGGATGGGAAAGGTAGCGGCAGGGAGGCTCCTGCATCTCCCCTCCCTCCCTCCCTGCCCAGTTTTATTTCTGGAACCAATTTAATGGTTTGCTGATAACTCTGATTGGTTTTGTGTCAGGTTGGCTTCTAATCTCTGCTCTGGTCTGCTTCACTCTTTTAAAATAACCATGATTAAAGGCTGCTGGGGCAGTGTCCTCCCCACAACAGGATGCCCAGGGGTCCCATGTCCCAGCCCTGAGCATCACACCAAGGGTGAGGGCTCTGCCAGGGTGACCCTGAGTGTCCCAACCACCCAGAGCAGCCTTCTCCAGAAAAAAACAACCCTTGGCTGGGAGGGCTTTGCCTGCCCTGAGGATTTTGGCAGGGCTGACAGGAGCCCTCACCCTCCACTCCCATAAAAAACCCATTACTCTGCTTTAAAAGCCTGGGGAGATGGCTCAGTGTGTCTGGGTGGATGCACTGGGATTCAGGCTTGGCAGCCTCTGGGCTGGCTCTGAGGGCTCCTGCTCAGCCCCAAGCTTCTCCTGTCCTTCTGCTCCCTCTCCAACAGGCACTGCCTCCCAGGGCTGCTCCTCATCCCATCCTCCTGGTCCCATCCTCCTATTATCCTCCTGTTCCCATCCTCCTGCTCCCATCTGCCTGCTCCCATCCTCCTGATCCCATCCCCCTGTTCCCATCCTCCTATTCCCATCCTCCTGCTCCATCCCCTTGTTCCCATCCTCCTGTTCCCATCCTCCTGATCCCATCCCCCTGTTCCCATCCTCCTATTCCCATCCTCCTACTCCCATCCTCCTGCTCCATCCCCTTGTTCCCATCCCCCTGTTCCCATCCTCCTGATCCCATCCCCCTGTTCCCATCCTCCTATTCCCATCCTCCTGCTCCCATCCCCTTGTTCCCATCCCCCTGTTCCCATCCTCCTGCTCCTGGCGCTGGGCAGGCGGCAGCCGGGGGAGCCAGAGCTGCATTTGTTCCTGCAAAATAACCTGGGACTGCTCCAAAAGGGATTTTAATCCACTTTCTGGCTAAACAGCAAACAAGGTGAAAATCTGCAACCATCTCTAATAACTTCTCTGGCCTTCAATCAGAAACCAGTGGGTTTTGCCTTGCCGAGTGGCTCCTGCCTGGCAGGGGGACAGCTGGTGGGCACGGGTGACACTCCTGTCACCAGGGGCAGGGACAGACCACACCAAGCCAGCACCTGGCATGCTGGGGATGTAAATGCCCTGACACTGGGCCAGGTCCCCGTGGGCTCAGGAAGGGGTCCTGGGGCACCCTGTCAGTCCTGTCCCCAGCCTTATCCCACCCAGGTGAATGACCCTGGGTCATTCCAAAGAGACTCCCAGCAGCTGAGATGGGAAGTTCTCCCCTTTGGGTCAGAAAAGGGGGGGGTTGGGTTTGGGTTTTGTTTTTTTCAAGAAAAAAGCGAATTTAAACTCGCACAATGTGCAGATTCCACTGCAATTTTTATGGTGAAAACATAAGTTTTCTGTATTGCAAAATGGGAGTAGCTTTGTGAGACTGAGTAAATGCCTGTTTAAAGTCAGCTACTTCAGTAAATAAACATCTAACTCCCCTGCCCTCCATTTTTAGCTACTCCAGTCCTTTGCAAATAGCTTTCCAATTTACAAAAATCAATTAAAATCACATATTCTAAATGTAACAACCAACAGTGATCTTCCTGGAGATGCCATTCAGCCTTCACTTTAAAAACAAAATCAACATTCAAAAAGCTATGCTGCTGCAGCAGAAAGTTTCACCTTTTAATTTTTCATACAGGATTAATTTTTAATTTTCAGACATCAGAGAGAGAAGGAAGTTCCCCAGGAGCCCTCCTGTTCAAAGAGCACTCCAGGCAACTATTGCCATCAAGTGTCAATTTCTCACAGTGGAGGCTCTGATGCAGATTTTTTTACTGATAGGTTTTGCTCAGACTGAAGTGTGATTGCTGGGAAAGTTTTGGTGTCTGCTGGAAGCCAGCCCTGTGTTTGTTCTCCTTTCTCCTCAGCTCCCTGGCAGCCCTGCTGAGCCCCATCCCTGATGGGTGCTGGGTGCACCCTCCTGGGCTCCCCGTGGCAGGTGATGCCAGGGAAGGTTGGCACGGAACCACAGCACCATGGACCTTACTGGGTCTGTGCTCTTCCTGCAAGTGCTGGAAGCCAGGAAGAGCTGAAAGGTTCCCTGTGCAAATGGAGATGCTCTGGAGTTCCTCACGGGTGATGTCCCACAGGTTCCTCACTTCTGGAAACCCCTGGACTGCAGTTTGCAGACCCACAGAGCCCGGGACCCCAAACCTGGCCATCACTTCTGCCTCCTCTACCTGGGAGGGAAGGAGGGGGAGGCAGAACTCCTTCCCTGGTGATACCCAGCCCTGCACATCAGGCTGGAGGCTGCCTGTGGATGGAGTTCTGAGCCAGCTGGGAGGATGCTGATGGTTGGTTGGCAAGAGGCTGTGCCCAGCAGCAGCATCCTGCTCTTCAGTCAATACGTCTGATGGAGTCTGCTCTGACCTCAGTGCTCTGCCTTCCCACAGGGCTCTGGCTTTAGGCACAGCTGGCAGCTCAGGACACTTAGGACACCCACTACCCACCCCACGCTCCCCGTGTGACCTGGCTGGGCTGGGGGGGATGAGCTGCTCCACACCAGCTCCTGCTCCACAGGACCAGGAACACAGCAGAGCCTGGCAGGACCTGTCCCACCCCACCCCAGGTGAGGAGCTGTGGGGTGGGACAGCAAGGGAGATGTCCCTTTGTGTGCTCTGTCCCTGAAAGCAGCAAATTGGAGGTGCCTGGTACAATTTTTTAGAGTTGTTTCTCTACATACCTGCAGCGAGCTCTCCTTTCCCTTACCTTGCTCCAAAGAAGGGTAATTAACAAGCAGACAATCTCCACAGCACCAGTTCAGGCAGACCCTGGGGTGACAGCTCACAGATGATCACACACACACAGTGAAGGAGGTCCAAGGCTCCATCTCTCAGTCCCCTTCTCCAGGATGGCTCCGTCACCTGGGGCAGGGAGCAGCTCCCCATGGATCCCACACACCCCTTCCTCCACCTCCTCCTCCTCCTCCCTCCATCCATCTCCTCCTCCTTCCCCAGCCCCTCCTCGCCCTTGGCACCCCATGAGCAGCCCCCTCCCTGCCCCAGCTCCCCCAGACCCACCTCACCCCCAGGAACCTGGGGACAGAGAAACCTCGGGCTGGGGAGGGGGAGAAGGGGCAGAGACGCTTCCGACCACGGCGCGTGGTACCTGGGGCCACAGCCAGACGTTCAATTACCAAAAAATGATGCTGCATAAATGAAGAAAATATTGATCTTTTTGCATCAAAATGCAATCACGCCAAATCAAAAACAATTAATGTCCTGGAATGCAGATTTATAGCAGGAAATGGGCACATACTTTTTATAGGTAAATTGCTTAAGGTATAATCCAGGCTTTAGTATATTTTCATTTCTATTAAATGAGGAGACAGTGGTGAGCACTGAGCTCACTTGCACTTGACCATCTCTACACAAATCAAACAGTGTATATTTTGCAAAGTAAACAGCAAAACCATCTAATTTCTGAAATTCTTCTGGCTTTTCTTTTTGACCTTTGGTATTTGGAGGTATTGATGCTCTCTCTAAACCATTGCACAAAAACACCTTGAAGTGTCAAGCTTTAAAAATGAGTCTTCTTTTCTCCTTCTCCTGTGCAGCCTGGATTATCTTGGCCTTGTCAAAATACATTCTCTAGTTAGAGGTTGGAAATATTTCCCTCCTGGCTCCCAAGTATTGATTTTTCAAGGCTCAGCTCTGCCTGTCAGCCGAGGAGGGGAGAGGTGAGGTGAGGGTTGGCCGGGTGCTGCCTGCTGCCCCGCAGCCCACCCGGCCCCTCCAGCACATCCCTGCACCCCAGACCACAGCCTCTCACTGGGTTTGCACTTCTGAAGGCTGGGACGGTCCTGTCTGACCCACCCGCAGCACAGGACATGGGGGATGTGGCAGATTCCACCCCAAAACCACAGCAACCACACGTGGCCACCCTCCACGCCACTGCAGAACAATCTCAGTGTTTCCTTTGCTCCGAGTACTTCAGGAGAATGCGAAGCAGGGGACAAGGAAAGAGCATCCCCCAGGCACAGGTATTCTGGAAGGTGAATATTCCCTGGATAGGTGGTCTGGGGAGCAAAGAGAACTTTATCCTCAGCCCTCTCCCACCTGAAGCCCCTTCCCCACACCCCCGGATGGCCGCTCACTCACGCCTGGAGAACTGGAGAAGAAATTCCTTAGGTGGTGAAGGGGCCTCAGCTGGCAGGGCCCCTCGATCTGTGACCAGGAAATCATTTACACACCCCCAGGCTGACACCACGACACCAGCTGAGCCTCTCCACCAGTCCAGGTGGGGTTTATTTCACAAGCATATTTACACCAGGAAGCTTCGTACACACCGCAGGCAGCCGGGGGCTGGCGAGACCTGGCTGGGACAGGAGGAGGAGGAGGAGGAGGAGGCTCCCAGGGTCCCTCAGCACAAACCACAGGCCCTGAGCTGCCCAGAACAGTCCCCGTGAGCTCTCTCTCCTCTAAAATTTCTTTTTGCCCCTCCAAGGTTACAGATGTAGCCACACAAACACGATGGACATGCAGCAGTTCACTGAGAAGAGACCCTGGTCCTAGCACAGAGTTCTCCACTATGCACACTACATCCCCATGGCCAGAGAAAAGACCAAACTTCATGGCAGCTGGTGCTCAACATCCCTAATGGTCTCAATTTCTTGCTTTTTACTGGGTCCTAGGGTTATTTTTAAACAGCAAAAAGATATGTAGCTTCTGGACTGCAAATCTCACTTTCCATGTACAGTGCACTACAAAGACCACCTAAAAAAAATAAAATAAATCAATGCTTTTTATGTTTAGAAGCCATTTTTAAAATTAATTTATTCCTTTTTGGGGGGAGGGAGGATTCTCTAAGTACCATTTTTACTTTATCATGTAAAGACAGCCACCTTGGTTCTGTGAGCTTCTCAGGCAAAAACGGCAAAGAAAAAGCTATACAAACATATACATCAATATGTTTAAATAAAATAATATTTTATAGATTTTTTTCCTTTACTGTGAACATAAACCAGCATACTTTCACACTATTAAATATTTCACAAAATTAGATATGTAAGAAGAGAGAAACACAGTCACAGCTAATGTTACACAGGAATATTCCTACTGAAGAAAATGTTCCAACACACCCATCTGAACAACTTACCTCCTACATGCTCTGCACCATTTTTCCAGCCACATTCACTCCCACTGATGCCACTTGTGACACTGTGTCTATCCCTGGGCTGTGACCTGAGCACAGGCTGGCACGGCGTGGGGGCACGGCCTGGCACAAATGGGAGCAGCTTTAGGAAGAAAAACCTTTTGGTCTTTTAATTTTTTTTTTTTTTTTTTCAATGAATACCTGCAATGATAGCAGAAAATCCCACCTTTATATATAAATACTCCTTTTATCAAGTTTGCTATTCCATCTTAATGAGGATTATTTTTTTTTTTTTTCATTATGTACACGAGGACTATTCTTTCTTCCAGACTACAGCAAACAGTGACTGGGCAACAGCAGCACTTCCCAGGCTCTTGAAAACCAGGAGGAAACCTCCCCTCTGGGTCGGGACATCCCGAGACTCAATCCCCCCCCTCGGGGCAGCGAGCCCAGGACCCCCCGTGCTTGGGGCCCGCTGCCCCCCGGCATTCAGTGGTCACCAGGAGAAAGTCCATGTAAACACCAGGCTTTTGGGAAAACACCGGGACACCGCGAGAGCCTCCGAAGGAACGAGGGGTGCGACGAGGGCTGCGTGAGCTCAGCGCCATCCCAGCGCTCCCAGTGCTCCCAGTTCCCCGCCGCATCCCGTCCCCGCGCGTTCCTCCCGCAGGGCAGCGCCAGCCCCGTGTCCGGGGAAGGGGCCGGGAGGGCCGGGAGCAGCTCGGGGCTGTACCCTAAACCACGAAGCGGTGCTCCTTGCCGTCGTGAGCCATGAGGATGAGGTTCCGGTTGGAGGTCCAGATGAGGCGGGCCAGGCGCAGGGCGGTGTGGGAGCCCGGCGAGGCGGGCTGGACCGGCGGTACCTGGTAGGTTCTGACGCATCGGAGCTGGGGGGCGGAGTTGAGCATGCCGATGCTCCCCAGGAGAGAGGTGTTCATCTGCGGGGACACCCACGGGTCACCCACGCTGCCCCCAGCACCCACCGCCCCCAGCACCCACCCGGGACCCTCTCGCAGGCAGCCCGGCACCGGGGCTGTCTCGAACCGGGCTCAACCCGGACATGGTCTGAATGGGGGAAAACATCTATAAATAATAAATTCACTAAGGTACTGCTGGGGGGTAACTCCAGTACTGGGGGGTACTGCTTCCAGTGGTAATGCCCACTGGAAGAGGGGGTGAACTGGGAGGGCAGATCTTACTGCACTGCCTGGGGGATTTAGGAAGGCAGGAAAAGCATCAGCACACACCACCAGAATTCAAGGAAAAAGCCCCACAAAATATTAGTGAGATTATATTTAAACTAGAATATTGTGAAAATATTGGGGGTTGGAACTCGATGGTCTTTAAGGCCCCTTCCAACCCAAACCATTCAGTGATTCTATGAAAGCCACAACCCCCCAAGAGCTGAAGATGTGCTGAATAAGGAGCAGCTGCCACTCTCCAGGAAGAGAAAGGACCCACAAGAGCCTGAAGCTTTTCTGCTTGCCTGGGAGCTGCATGGCTGCTCAGCACAGCTCTGTTGAGCTCTGCTCTGGAAAGCAGACCAGTGACTGCTGATGCATCTTGTCAAGCTCCACGGTTTTCCCTTCGACATCCCCTGATCTAACAGAGCCAGAGACACAAAACCCCCCTTGGGGAGCTCTCCAGCCCCTCTCCCCCTGCAAGCCCCAGGGTGTCCCCCAGCTCCTGGCCAGCTGCCTCCCAGCTCGGATGTGCCCCGGGAAACCTTGGCAAACCTGGGGACATTTAAGGTGTTATTGCTGATGCCATGTCCTGAATTCTGATCAGTCCAGAGCCTGAGCCATTACTTTTTCCTGGCTCTTCTCGGCAGCAGAGCGGTGTCAGAGAGTGTAAATCATGGCATCTCTAGCAGGGAGCATGCAAGCACCACTGACATTTTCACAATTTAAATCATCTTGAGTAATAACCCTTTTAAGATGACTAATGTTACTGATTTTCCTGCATTAATAATAGTGCCAAACAGAACACAGAAGGGAAAAATCACTAGTGCACGAGGTCACATTTTAAAACTAAATGTGTAGGTATATTTAACTCTTGATGTAAAAGCCACCTCGCTGGGAACATTTATACACCTGGAGCAGCCAGGCAGACCACAATTTAAAACTTTTTTTCCCCTTCCAGTTCTAACAGATCTGGCCCAATTGTTTCCAGATTTTCCCTGGGTGCTTCAATTGACTAAGCATAACTGATGGATGAGGATTCCAGCTGCTCTCATTTACTGTTTCAGAAAGCACGTGGTACAGGGACAGATAATAATTTAGTAATTTTTATGGCACCTGTAGAAGTGCTGAGTGACACAGCAAGCTGGGGAAGGGTGTCATGGAGCACCAGGGGTACTTATGGGCATCCCCTTTATATCTCTCTACAGCCTGGCTGCTGCAAAGCTCAGGGATTCTGAGACCACACATTGCTTGATCAGAGCAGTTGCTTCCAAATTACACATTTTTAAGTCTAAAGATATTCAAAGGAAATTAAAAAAAGCCTGCTCAGGCAGAAAATATTCCTACCAGCATGATGTTACAAAGAAAAAGATTGCTCACATGTTTATGAGAATAAACCTCTAGCTGCTCCACAAAATGGTGCCTGACTCTCAGTTTCTCCTGGTGTTCCAGACCCTCTTTATCCTGTTTCTGTCTCAGCTTTCCCACTTCCAGCACAATCATGGAAGCAGAGGACAGCTCCTGAGCCCCCAGCTGCCACCCGTGGGCAGAGGGACAGGGGGTGCTGGCAGACAGCATTTGGCCCCACACTTCTCACCAAGCTTCCAAAAAATAAAAAGCAGACAAATTCCTGAAGCTCACCCTGTTGAAACCAATGGGGCTGCAGGAGTTAGAAAAGAAAACTCCCCCCTGGTGGGAAGGGAACAGGCATGGAGAGGTGCTGCAGAATTAGAGCTTGAGGTGTCCTGCTTGGCTCTGGGTTTGCCCAGGGCACTTTTGAGGTGTGTGCCATGGAGCTGGTACAGCAGTGTGGCACTCAGACATCAGAATTCAGTACTGGAAAAGGTTCTTTGATTGCCCAGGAGTGAGGCCACCCAGGGCTTGCTGCAAGCAAGCCAGCTCTATAGAAAGAACGCCAGGAAAATCCCTGTGGTCCAGTGACACTGCTGCTGGAAGAGGAAGGGGTGGGAAGAGCGGCAAAACCCCACAAAACTCTGTGCTGGGCTTCTAGCTTCTGTCCTCACCCCCGGGACACCCCTGGTGTCATTGCTCCCTTCCTGAAGGAGGTGAGGATCCCCAGGGGAGCAGCCTTACCTGCCAGAAGCAGAGGTGGCTGTCAGAGTTGGAGTAGGTGGCGAGGTACCGACCGTCGGGGGCAAACGCCACAGCTGTGATGGGGCCCTTGTGGCCATGGATGGTCTGGGGAGAGACAAGAGGAAGGTTATTGCCGTGGTTATTACCAAAATATTGCCACGTTATGGTTATTACCACAAAGTAAATACAGTGTGGGAATGCCTCTTCGTTTCCCCTGCAGTTTCTGTTATTCCAGCAGGGGTTTTGGGGCTGTCCCTGGGCAGGACTCCCTGCCAGAGGTTGGAGGGTGGCACATGCTGCTGTCACACACCCCATGTCACATCCCTGCCATGTCACACACACACAGGGACCTGTGCTCAGCACACAGCACCCCTTTCCCTCAGGGCACTTGGATACTTCTGGACAACTCGAAATAATGCAGAATCTCACCAGGTGGCACTTAAGACATGCTGCTCAGTCTGAAATACCAAAACACAAAATTAAATCATCATTTACAGCTCACCTCTGTGTAAACACAAACCTGTGTCACTGAGAGAACCCTCTCCAGCCCACCAGAGACCAGAAATATTGCTCTTCCATACTTACATTCCCCACCCAGGGAGCAGAACTGACCCAACACAGCATGCACAGCTGCCCCTGGCACCCCTCCTGCCCAGCCTTCATTCAGCCAGAAGAGTGCAATTAAATCCTGTCATAAACCCAAATCTGGGACTCTGAGCTCCTGACAATCCCTGACAATATTTAATGTCAATGGGCCAAAGAGCTACAGCACCAGGGCTGGCATTGGGAAGTGGTTTTTTTGACAAGACACACAAGCCTTCTGCATTGAGAGGCTCTGTGGCAGCTTTGAATCGTAATATTTGATGAATACAATTAGGCTGCAAAAATAAAATTAATGCTCCTGGACCCATCACTGAGTCCCTGAGAAGCTGAGCACGTCCTCTGACTGACACACTGCACCAAAAATCTGCCTTAGGTATTGAGAGCCCATTGTAAATCCATTTCTTTGTCATGGGAAAGGTGAGTGAACTCCAGCAGAACCCCAAACCTCTCTCTGTAATGCAATCACCACAGCTCAGGATGAAAGTTTGAAAGGGCAATTAATTAAATGATCCCATGTTCAGACCCATCAAACTCTTTAGCACTTAACAAGCAAGTAATACTTGTCAATAAAATATGTTTTGGTAATACAAAGGTAGAAAATCAATAGTACTAGCACACTTGTTGCTCTTTTTACTACTGAAAATGTGTTTCAATAAGTACAATCCTTCAGGGAATTAATCTGCTTTGTTATTTAAAGGAAGTGCTTCTCTAATTGATGCTAATCCTTCCAAGCCAAGATTTATTTTTCAGTGCACTATCTGAACGTGTGCTCTGCCCTGCTCATTTCATGCTTCCCAGGCCAATGGAAAAACAACAAAACCAGATTATGGCTGCTCAGTCAAAGCATTCTGCTCACACCCCAATGTCCAGTGCCCAGCCCCTGGGGAGCTGTGCTGGCAGTGTCCCACAGCAGGGTCCCAGAGAGAAAGTGCCCAGCACCTCCCTTCCCGTCACCTTCCAGGCACCCTCAGCATCTTCCCAGCTTCCCAACACTGTGCAAAAATCCACAGGGTTCTGGGCTTGGAAGCAGGCTAGAGGGCAGGGGTGTTGGGACACAGTGCAGCTGTGTGCAGCTCCCCTCTGCCCAAGCAATTGGTTTTTAATGGGAGGATGCTCCTGGGAGACTATTTGACTTCTGCACCTGCCACCATCCTCGTGGAACACATGATATATGCTGGAGCTATGACAACCTCATTTTAAGCCCAATAGTTGGTAAACTCTGCACTGAGCTGTGACACTCTGTTAGAGGTGACATAAAAAACCACAAACACTGTATCACTGTGGCAATCTTATTTTCATAAATATACTGAAATGCATACTTTAAACTGATAAAGTAACTCGCAGACTGCTAGAGAGACACACGAATATTTTACCACCTTTATGATGAGGTATTTACAGCCCTGCTCTCTGGGGGTACCCTAACTGAAGGGAAACAAAACCAACCCGTCCTGAGAAAGCCCTGAGCCTGACACATGCCCTGCAGCACTGCCCATCCCTGGCAGAGGGACAGCAGCAGAGGTGCCACAGCTCAGGGTAACACCAGCTCCAGCTTCTGCTCAGATACCAGTCACCTCTGGGCAAGGGATGGGCCTCTGAAAATAAAGAACTCCTTCACAGAGCAGCAAGGACTCACTGGCAAGGGCTTCATGGGCAATTTCAGCAGCTGAGCTGGAGGCATCTCCCCAGCAGGCAGAGGCAGCTCCATCCCAGGGCAGAACCACAGCCCAAAGGCAAAGGGCAAGGACAGGCAGTGAGCAACCCAGATGTCAAGCTGAAAATCAGCAAGTTGATGGCACCAGTGTTGATTCCCACCCCAGCTACACAGAACCAATGCACTGCTAGAAGAGATGTTAACACCCAGGGGTGGGTCCGACTGACCAGGCACCCCGAGACACCAGCGGGACCTGGGGAGCAGAGCCTGACCCCACAGTGCCACTCACTGACTGATCCCACAGCACACTGACGAGAGGTTGGTCACTTGGGTTTGGGGGGTTGTGTGCGTGGGTTTCGCTTGGGTTTTGTTCGTTTGGTTGGTTGGTTTTTTAACTGAAAACCAGAAGTTGTATTTTGATGCTAAGGCAGGGTGCCAAACCCTGCAGAACATACACAGAGGAGCATCAGGCAGCCCCAGCTTCTGGGGTTTGGTTTGGTTTTTAAAACAAACTCATACAAAACTAAACATTTTCACCTGAAAAGGTATCTAAAATATGATATCATTTTTCATACCAAAAATAAATTCTCTCAAGATGGATACTTTAAAAACTAAATCCCCACTTTCCAAGCAGTTTAGTGGAAACATCTGAAATACTATTAACTTCAAACAGCTTCAGTATCTTTAGTAATTTAATTTCCATGTTAGTTCCAGGAACATTAACAATTGCAGTAAAAATCTCAGGACTGTACAGAGAAAAAGAGTATTTGCATCTATAAATTAATTTTCTTCCTGTCCTCCAAGCTTCTCAATAACATCACGCTCCAGCCACAGCCCATATGTTACGTTTTTGTAACGGAATAAAATATCTAACTTGATTTTTAACCTTACAGTAGGAGTGTTTTGCATCAGTCCCTACAATTGCTCAGGGTTCAGAGGTGCTGTGCATGATCTGAGGGGCAGCCCTGGCCGGGGGCAGCCGCTGTCACTCACTATCTGCCTCTCATTTGTTAGGAGCTTCTCCTGCTGGGAGCCCCTCATTACAATTTGCTTTTTCCTTCCCGGGCCAATGACAACCAGAAAATGAGGCAGCTCCTTTTCTCGACTGAACTTAATCCAGAAAAAATGAGATGACAGCTGCAGCCACCCAAGTGTTACGGGATGGGCTGGAGCCCTCCCCAGACCTTCACAGTTCTGCACAGAAGGGACCTGGGTTTCCCTTCCCCCAGCCCTCGCAGTGACCCAAGTCTGTGCTTGGATCTCCAGAACCCCTCCCTGCCAGCATTTCCAGCACTGTGCTCACAGCATCTCACGCCTGCTCACACTTGCTCAGGACTTTCACCTGGACCATCACAATCCACAGGAGAGTTAATTGTAAGGCTGCAAGGATTTCAGGACACCAGCTCACCAGACAGAACTGCACCCCGACCAGCCCCCCAGGTGTCTCAGCAGAAGCACCCCAAGCTACACACACATTCCAGAAGCTTCCTGGTGACTTTTGGTGGCCAAGTGCAGCCCCTGGGAGCCGTGGCCAGGAGGGTCACCAGGAGGGGGGCTCCTGCTCTGTTTTGTAAACAAAGGGCACATTTGCAGATGGAGCAGCCACAGACCTGCTGCACTCACAACTGCTTTCCAATTCACTGTGAAACATCAATTATCTTTATCAAATAACAGTATCTCATCTCAGTCCATTATCAAGATGGAGTCTTATTTTAGCTGGACTGCAGCCCTATCTGTATATCAAGGCTGGCCGCAGTGCCAGAGTGAGTGAAAGGCTGGGAAATAATCAATAATCATCATCAAATTGTGGGCGACAGGTTGTGAGGATGGAAGTTTTTGATGAAACCTCAACCTTTTTTTTTTTTTTTGTGCAGCTGATAAAGCTTAACCTTTGCAATACCTGATGACTAGGACTCGGTTAAAGGCAGCTCTGCATACACTAAAAAATAAAAAAAGCTTTGCCTGCTCCAATCCCCCCGGCACGGTGGGGCTGAGGGAGGTGGCACCTTCCTGCCAGCAAACATCCCACTGGGATCCCAGCCTTTTTCTGGAAGGCTTTGTACGCTCCCAAAGCTGTGCCAGGGAAGGCACGACCTGGGCACACCAACCAACAGGGACAAGGGAAAAATTGCCAGGAATATTTGTCTGTTTAAAGGTAGCTTTCTGTTCCCCGGAATAAAAGCAGAGTGAGATCACACAGATAAAGGAGAAGAAAAAAGCATAAAACCACCCATGCATTAGGCTAATCACAGAGCAGCCTTTCTGCTAAAGTTATTCTTACTCAGCCCTTTTCATATGATAATTTCTTTTCCAAGTGGAACTAAGGCACAGAAAAAGGTTGTAAACATTTTGTACTGGGTTTTCATTTCTGAACCTCCCATGAGCAATCTGTAACCTGAATCCAACTTCCATGGGCAGATTCAGCCATTTCCCCTTTCAGCTATCCATCAGTTCCTCTAGAAAGAGAAATCTGAGGAAATTTATCAAAAGTTCCCAAAATGGGAATTTTAAGAGGATGTGTGCACAGCTCTAATTTTCTGTGCAGGAACAGTGTTTAGGTGGAGCATGGAAACAGAGAGGGCACTGGATAAAACCCACGTAGGCACAAAGTTGTGGCTGTGTTTGTATTCACTAGCTTAAAAAAACCCCAAACCAGAACCAACCAATCCAACCCCAGCACCATGAGCAGCTTCCTCAGACAACCGTGGAAGTTGACTGCTGAGCAGACAGAAAAAACTGCATGGAATTCTGATCAGAGAGCTGGAAAGCTGCAAATTCTGGGGGTGCTGGCAATGCCTGTCAGCATCTCACTGAGAAATGGGTCATCAGCCATAGGACAAAGCCAGGACAGGTAGTAAGGATTGCAGACCATCACCAGGTATTTCAAACAGAATTTTTTTGTGCTTTATTTTGCTTTTTCGCTCCTTGAAAACCCCTCAAATTCTTCTGACTATTCAACCATTTCATGAGCAGCCGGAGCCTCACCCAACCTTTCCCCGTGCTTTGCAGTAACGGAGCCCAACCCAACGAGCCCTGGGGTACCAAGACAACCCCCCCTGGCTCTGACACCTCGTCCCCACAGGACCACCTCCCTCCAGAAGAGCAGCACTCACTCTGTGGTCACTGGGAGGCTGCCAGAGCTGGGCAGGAGGGAGATGGTGTGGTTTATTACCAGTGCCATGGAGACGGCGTGAAACCCCCCGCGGCAGCGATGGCAGGGAGGGGCGGTGGGTCAATACAGCTCCCTCAGACCCCTGCAGATAATCAGCCCCCAGACCCAGGTTCTCTCAGCTCCACACACAGCTGAAGGCCCAATCAATACCAGTGCTATGAGAGGGAAGGACACAGCACAGCCCCGAGCCCCCCACACCCCTGGGAAGCACCCCGGGAACCAAGCGGAGTCCTCCAGCTCCCCTCCCGCCCGGTGCTGGGGGGATGCTTGGGAAAGATTTAATAAATAATTTAACAGGAAAGAGAGAAAGAACCTCAGCTCTAGGTTGAATGATGATAAAAAATAGGTAAAAAACCCCAACGCATTTGGAATGCTCATGATGTAATCCAAAAGGGCTGCAGTTTTCATTCCGCTGTAACATTGTGAAAATCCACCAAAATCCCAAAACCCTGAAGCAAGACATTTGCTTGAAAGCAAGACTAAATGTAGAAGAGTTGAGATATTTTATGTATACCTAATAAACTATCTTTAAAAGCTATTAGGAAGGATCCCCATGCTAACAGATACCTGTACAACAGCAAGGAGGCAAAGCAAAATACCAAAATGCAGATAATTTGGCTCTGAGGCAGCATTTTACTGGTAGTATTAATAACTGACACCTTCTTAAGTAAGTGATACTGATACTGTAAATTTTACAGGAAAAAAACAGTTGATTTATTATTTGTTAAAAAAGGTGATCCTTGACATCCATCATTCCATTAATCATTAGATGGAATTTCTCAGTCAGTCTGTACAATCACCTCTCTTGAAAGCAAAATAAAACGTGCTGGGAGGAAACAAAAAAACCCAAACTACCCACCAAATGGTTTTGTGTCCCACTGTTGCAGCTAAAACGCCTCCCTCTCCTCTCTAAGCAGATCACAAACTTCCTGCCATCCCCACCTCACCCCCCCACTGGTGTAACACCACCCACCCACCCACCCAGCTCCAGCCAGGGCTCTGCTCCTCTGCTAATTACTGCAACTCTGTCCTCCAGCTCTGAGCTCTGTCAAATCTGTGGCACAATTTCAGCAGCACAAAGCCCTGCACTGCTCTCATCTTGCCAGCAGCTGAATTTAAAAGGAATTTTTTTTTTTTTCCCCCTGTGGCTGCCAGACATGCAAACCAACACCTGAAGCTTCATTTTCACCACCATAACTCCAGCTGTATGCAAGGTACCAAATTAATAAATTATATTTTTGGGAATTATTCAGTGCAAACACCCCAAAATCAACTGCTAACAAGAAATCTCTTCCCCTTATGAGGATTTCTGTTCTCTTTTTCTCTGTTCTTTTCTCCAGAGCACCATGGCTTTGGCACAGAGGGGTGGGTGGTGACACATGGGTGCTGGTGATGCCCACACAGCATCTCCCCGTGGCAGCACCCACAGAGCTTGGAGCCAAGACCTTGGAGCAAGGTGTGGTTTGGGTAGCAAAATAACATTCAGTTGTGTGGGGTCACAGGAGGCAACAAGGGCACAAAGATTTGGGGCAGCTCAGCAGGAGGGCTGGAATAACCCCAGGCCAGGACCTGGGGCAGTACTTTGCCTATGGAGGGTTAAGAAAAATGGGTAGAAATGAAGCAGCAATTAGTGCAGCAGGTGAGGAGGTCCCAAAGGGTGAGCAGCAGGGAGCCAAGGGCTCTCCCAGCATTCCAGGATCCTCACAGGTGCTCCCTAGACACCTCTCCCCATTTAAACATACCAAGCCAATTAAAATAGTGTGATAAACATTTTTAAAGGCTTTAACTATCACATAAAAGTACATTAAAATTTTGAGCTTTTTTTTGCCATGCCATAACCTTTCCATCTACACAAACCTGACATTATTCCACATCTTCTGGATAGCCTGAAGCCTCCAGCTGTGAGATGCTAACTTCCATGACCAGATTTGGATGAGGAACCTGTATCCAATAGATGGCGTTGCCCCCTAATAATCACATAGATGGCATTCACCAAATTATTCCATCTCATGAATAATAACACAATCTGCAAGGGCTCTGCCCCAGTTATCCTCAAAATCCCTTCAGCCAGCTCAATCCCTGCTTTTCCCCCATCCCAGCTTACTGGGAGAGTAAGAAAATAAGTGCAGTGAATATTCACCAGCGTTTCAAGCTAACTGAGAGACCAGTGGCAACTGGGAGCTGGTGGCAGGAGGCCAGGGCTGGCCAGCTGGCATGGAGAAGAGGCCACCACACCACAGCATGGACAATCCCCTCCCAGCAGCTGGGGGCATCACACTGGGTCCCTTCAAAGGAACTGAAGGAAAAAGCAAAGAAGAGGAAAATGGGGTATTTCATCCTGGCAAACCCAGGGTAAATACCTCCAGGTGGAGGAATGCTGGTCAGGGGAGAGTCAGCCCTGGCCACACCAGCCCATCCTGGCCACCAGCAGCACCTCTGGGCTTCCATCCACCCTCCAGCCCAGCCAGACACCCAGGGGCACCCAGCACCCCCTGCTCACCTTGGAGCCAGCTCAGCAGGAACTGGACAAAGTTAAAAGCAGCAGAGGAGGAAGGCAGGAGAGCAAAGATGCTCAGTGACAGCAGATAAAGCAGCAACACAAGCAGCTCTTGTGGGCCCGTTTTAGAGTTAAATTAATAAATCATGATCCAAATGACTCAAGCTAAACCAAGACAGAGCAGCCCACACTTCCTACTGGCCTGCATTACACAGCTATTTATAAAGCAGATCTGGGCATTTTAGCTTCCCCAGGATGGCTGTCTAAACAAAAAGTACCGGAACACACCACGGTGCCTCCTGCTGGGCTTGGAAAACAAAGCCCAGAAATTCAGAAGGGAGCAGGAGCAGCCCTGCAGAGCTCAGCACGGGCAAAGCACCCAGGGACACTGCAGGTCTGGCTGGGAGAAACCTGGGCTACAACACACATTGGGTAAGGACTCAAGATAACAGCTTTTACAAACAACAAAAATATGACATTTACAAACACACATGGAAGAATAAGTCACACTTAAAATACAGCTATTTTAGCCAAGCTTTACACAACGACTGTTGAAATTCCATGGGAAATAAGAGAGCTGCTCACATGCTACAAGGAATAACCAAGAACATTACCTGTGAACTTTTCTGAAAAGGCAAATACTTTGTCATTAAAACATTTGTAGTTCCAAGCACTCATTTCAACACCACCCTGAGGTACATTCTCTTCTAGGTTGCTGGTAAGAAAATCCATATTAAGAGCAGAAAAGCATAAATACCTCCAGTGTAAGTATTTGAAGGGAGGAGCTTTAGGAAAAAAATCCCCAGTGGATTTTCTCCGACTTCCATAGAAGAAGTGTACTACTATATAACTTTTCCAAAGAGGTTTTCCATTTATTTCAGAGCAGGGGTATCACCAGCTCCAAGCTCTCATTATTAACCCATCCGTGGCACCCGCTCGGTCCCCATGAATGAAGCCAGTAGGGCTCTATATACTCTGAGTCCTTCATTAAACTATTGATCCCCTCAGCATTATCCATAATGTTCCAGCAGCTCAGCATGTCAACCGATGCAGAGCTCGCTGCTCTTTCCTTTCAATAACTTACACACTTTATGTGGGGAAGTCACAGTGATTTATTTACCTGACATTTCCCAGTCCGGATGTCGTAGAGGGCCACTGAACCGTGGCGAGCTCCAACTGCTATTCTGTGGCTCCTCTCGTAGTAGCTGACCATGTAGAACCTGAATTGAACACCAGAACAAGTAACAGGTGAGAGCTGACCTGCCTGCACCGTGGCAAAATTCATTTGTGATGCCACTGGGTAATTAACAGTAGAGATTTGAGTTAAAAATCCAGCAGCTGCCCGTTTCCACCCTTGGCATCCCACGAACAAAGCCGAGTGATGTTTGATGCCCTGCTGCAGAACCAGGGCAGGTTTATTTATTCCTGTTACACAGCATTCAACACTCCCATTGAGTTTGGGAATCATCCCTGTGGTGGTCTCTGTGTCCCTGCAGGGACCTGGTTGAGGGCAGAGGGGCTCAGCGATGTGGGGTGTCAGATGGTCAGACAAGTCAACCCTAACACCCTGAGCAACTGCACTTCTCCTTGAAAATCAAAGGAGAAAGAAGGAGAGAAAACACAGGGAAAAACATGCAAACTCAAAGGTTGTTGTTTGGCATTAGAGGGGAAAAAAAAAAAAGAGGATAATTTATCAAACTCTTTCATCTAATAACATCTTTAAAGTAAAAAGGAACTGAGAAGCATGAATAGTCCTTAACATTCAGGCATCAATCTGTATTCAAACCATGGCAAAATTCAAGGAATTTCTACGCTTTGAAACACAAGAGAGTCCACATCCTTATTTCAAATTCAAAGATTTGAGAATAGCATTGTACCTTTCCTCTAAAAGGAACCTGTGAAAAACACTGACCGCATTCCCAGTTTAATTTTAATTTTACAGTTGGATTTTACTATGACAACATTTGCCAGAGACTTCTAGAGAACCAGTCTATAAAAATACGTTGCTGACCATATTTATACCTTCAAACAAAAAATATTACAATAATCTATCTCCTTGTTCTCCAGGCTTCCCAGAGAGCCATAGCAACTGCACTGACACAGGGCACCACACGCTTGTTTCTGGAGTGCAGGATGGCAGCCAGGAAGAAAACCAGGATGAAACAAGGTGTTACAGAAAAAAACCCAAGCCAAACAAACAAACAAACAAAAAAAAACAAAACAAAAACAAAAAAAAAAAAAAAAAACAAAAAACCAAAAAAACCCACAAAACAAACAACAACAAAAAAGAAGAAAATGGCTGCTGTGCTGGAGAAAGGGCAAGGCAAAGCAGCTCAGGTGCACTTTTGCATCCCTGTCCTCCCTGGCTCCCCATTTTCTGTTTCTGACTCTCAGGGTATCTTCCGTGAAATATTCCCACTTGACCTTCAGCCCTTTCCCATCCTCTGTAACCAGCAGCTTGGGATTTGTAGGGAAACTCATCTAAAACCACACACTGCTTGAGCATTGCAAGTGAAATGGACCACAAGGGGAAGAAGTTTCTATAGAAAAGGTTTTCTGCCCCCATTAGTTCCATCGCCCCACCCCACAGGCACAGCCCACCTGCCTCCTCCTATAGCTTTAGAAAGGCAACACCACACACTGCTGTCTGTGAGCAAACAGCATTTCTCTCCTTCCAGCATTTAAATGCCCATTTAGACAGAGAGCTGAGTCAGTATTTCTCTGGGAGAAGAAGAATCCATCAGCCTGCAACACAACAACAGAGGGGTTGGGGGAAAGGTTGCAAGGCAGCAGAGGGGGCTGAGCCATCCCCACCCTGCCCAGGGACCCCCCTGCTGCTCTGCAGGGAAACACCTGAGCTGGGATAAGGCCTCAGAGGAAAAGGATCTTTCTTCTTCCTCCAAATCCCAGCAAGCACTTTCCATCTGGGAACGGGGCTGCTCAGCCTTGGGCTGATATTGGAAAATCCAGCAGCAGCAGCACTGGGCTTCACTGACACCTCACCACTGTTTTAAAACCTCACTTAGGGACTGCTGAAGTAGCTGAGGGGTTAACTAAAGTTATTACTTCTGGTTTTAAATTAACATTCTTAGTTATATCCAGCACAAAAATGTTATATTAAAAGCTCATGGAAAAGAATTTGTTGATGAACGTCACCAAATCTTAATTTCAAACTGCAGTATCTTGCAACAACCCAAGGGGTTCTGGATTATAATTTTGATATTCTTCAGTCCTATTTCACATTTCATTCTTTTTAACTCCCCTTCTAGGGCATGAGGCTCCAGATTTCCTGGAGCACCACCACTACAACATCTCCAGGTGACGGATGCTTCAATCATCTCCAAAATCCTAGGAATAACCAAGGAATGAACTTTTGTTGGACACAACCTCACCTGGAATTTCTCCCTCCTCCTGCAAGACTACTCCCTAGTAAGAAGCCATATACAACACTCGTTATTCTAAATTTAATCTGTCTCCCCATTACACAGAACACTTTAGCTCAGCAGACTGTGCTAAATACATGACCTGACCCAGCAGAGTCCACCAGGGACCACTCAGCTGAAATGCAACTGCTGAATCTGGAAAATGCTCCAGTCAAACAGGGTTCTGCTGCCTGCAATATTCCCCCTCACAATTTTAAAGAAATGTAAAGTATTTCATATTCATTGCAAGGTAGTGTTATACCAATTCTACCTCAGTAAGCTCAGTGCATGGGTTTGCAGAGTGCCCCAAAGGGCAGAATGATCCTCTACAAACAGCCCCTGCCATCACGTGCTGAGGTGTGAGAGCCCAGAACATCCACAGCAGTGGATTTACCTCCTCACCAGAGGCTGAAAGAATTCCCCAGAGGATTCTGTCCAAGTGCCTCCACTTGGAGGCTCTCCTGAGATTCACCCACTTGCTAAAACGGGATGGAAGCATCCCTGGGGCTGAGTGGTGGCATGGGTGGGTGCTAGATCATTTTTACAAGGGCTATAACTATGTGGAACAGGAAATACTACCAGTCGTTTAACAACAGCTTAAGATAAAGCCTTGCTATAAAATTACAACAGGCATAGGGAGATTTTTGCACTAATTCCCACTTAGGCTCACATTTATGTTTTAAGGTAAGCCTTTTAAAGCAGCAGGAAGAAGGAAGATTACCTCGATCAGTACCTTACCTGTCACCAGGGTAATTGTTCTTTTCTTGAAACTCCTCAGTATTTTAATAGGTTATTAAATTAAAACATAATGGTCGACAGATGATTATTATAATTTATCGGTTGTACCAGTTTAGTTTTATAACAGGGATATTTATCACAGTCTGCAGAGACTTCAAATGTTCCCATTTTATAAATCACACTTTACTACCCAAAAGTGCCATGTTAGGAGTGGAGCAGAACAAGCCCAAGACAAAGAGGACTGAGATGGTGCTGAGCTGCCCAGGACCTGTCCCCTGCCCTCCCAGCTGCTGTCACCACAGCCCTGTGCCCCTCCTGCCCACTCACCTTCTGGAAATTCACCCTCATGGTTTCTCCAAGCTGCCTGTCCCCATGGATGGGCAGCAAAAGCTTCAAACATTTTGCAGGGGGATACTTGCTGCCATTTTTTTTTAATTTTTTTAGCACAACCTGCTCCCTTGGTGGATGCCTGGCAGGGGTTCCAGGAAGGCATTTGAGACTTTCTATTTTTTCTCTCCATTTCCCTGTGCTTTCCTACAGGATGGCACTGCTGGGCACCAGCTGAGAGGACTTGGAAGTGCCTGCTCAGATGATGATCTCCTCTGATGACTGTGCCCCATGGCCAGCTACTAGCAGGTACAGCAATGAAATCATTTCACCCTGAAGTAAGAAACAGACCCTGCTGGTCACCCTACAATTTACTTCACGGTGTTCCTGGAGGGAGAGCTCACCTGCAGATAGCTGGGAAGCATTCTTGAAGACCCTTCTTCTTAACTAAAGATCCTTCAAGGCAATACATGATGATGTCCATAACCTTGAAAAAAAAAAATTAAAAATCATTTGACATACTGTACTTATGTTTCATAATAAAAGTTCTAACAGGCAGAAATAGAGAATTTCCATGCCTGGCCACATCTTTGATATCCAACTTTAAGATGCAGTTGGGATAAAACCAACAAGAACTGTCTTGCATATGACTGGTTTGCAACAGCAATGGTACTGTTAGATGGAACAATCCAGAGCACTTGTGAGCAGTTATAAACCAGCCAACTCCTGCCAAACATAAGCTCTGAGCATCAGCATCAACAGTAAATATCTGAGACATCATTTGTACCATTCTTCAACACTGTTTGTGAGAAAACCACCCCTGAGATCCCCCCAGCATGGCCAAGGACAGCATGACAGACACACCCAGACTGCCAGCAAATCCTCTTGCTTGGGTTTTTTCCCCCAGAAAGCAACTGAAATGCAACTTAAGCTTTTAAAGTTCAAGAAAACAAGCCAGGTGGTATGAAACAAATCCTCTTCATGCACAGTAAGGCTTCTTGTCCCCACAGAAGGAAATCCAAGCCAGCCCATGATCCACAGTTGGAGCAAAGTGCTAAGGGAGAGCATCCTTACCTCCACCAGCAGGTCCACGACGTCAGTAGGCATCTTCTCAATCAGAATCTCAATGACCCTCAGGATCTCCCCTTTAGCCCGTGCCAGGGTGGTGGTGTGGATGTTCTGCTGGGACTGGGTGTTGGCAGCCAGGGCAGTGTGTCTGTGCACCTACCAAAGAGCAGGGTCACAGCTGGGCACCCTGATCCCCCACAGCCTCCACACCCCTGCTTCACACACGTAGCACCAGGACAGCCACGCAGAATGCTTGGCTTTGCCTGGGGACCTACTCAGCAGAGCCACTAACCTGGCACAGGTTTAACCAGGGGTTTACACTCTTGAAGTAACTCTTCATCTCATCTAACTAAAGGTCAAGATAAGGCAATGCCTGGGTCTTGATTCCATCCACATCCTTGGATGTCTTTAGGCCTTAGCTGGCTGCTTGTAACAGGCTTCTTTTGGCCAGCCCTGACCATTGCCCACCAGCCTCTTGCTTGAGGTCCCACACCACCTCCCAGCAGCATCCCTTCCTCCTCCTCACCCTCCAGACCCTGGGCTGAGGCTCCCCCATTTCCATTTGTGCCCAGTGGGGTGGTGTCTGCCCTGCCAGAGGGAGCAGGAGGTGGCACACCTTGCCAGGTGTTTGTTACACCTTGCTCTTGGAAAGGGCTGTTTGTTACACCTTGCTCTTGGAAGGGGCTGTAACCAGACACAGCTCGTTGGACTCGGACGTGAATTATGGGTGGCTGGGTCTCTGCAGGAACAGGAGTGTTACGAGTGTTTTGGGGAGGAGGGAAGGGAGATATGGCTTCCTCTCTCTCTGTCCAGGGCCCTGTCCCTGCTCACCTCCTTGGCGATGGTGGTGATGAAGGCAGGAGGTCTGGCAGTGGCAATGAGGGACAGAGCGTGCCGGGCCGAGCGCGCGGAGTCAGCGGCGGGGCTGAGGGGCAGCCCCATTGTGATGCTAAAGGGGCACCAGACAAAGAGGGGAGAGAGGAGAAAAGGAGCATTAGAAATATAGAGTGAAAAGATTAGAAACAGCTTATAATGTCAGTTCAAGGTCAACGGGAGCACTCAAACAGTTAGAATATAATGGACTCCCAACAATGAGCAGTGATTAGGAGTCAGGGTGTTCTATCGTCAAATACAAAATCAAATAATTAACCATGAAGATTGAAAACAGTATGTGCATCTGTCCAAAGTGTTAAAAAGACCTTGTTAACAAATTATCTGTATGTGCTGAATACATATCACCCCACCGAGGACGAGGCAAACGAAGAACCTTCTCCCAAGAATTTATGGTTTCTTCTTTTACCACAATTTAAACCCGGGCTGAAAAATACCCTGTTTGTCGTAATTCTCCTTAATTCAGTTAAGTGATGGGTGTGGGAGTGGAAAACAAGAAGCTTCCTGAAGAACTAAAGCCATCAAATCTATTTGGTTTGATTTTCTTTACTGCATGACTCAGTCCCAGCAGCATGAGGGGATGCCACACAGCCCCACACCTTATGCTTTCTAATTGCTGAAATTATTCAGATGCTCTTTAGAATTTCTAACACTGAGGGTTTTACTGCAATTCTTTAAATAATGGTAAGGGAATAGCTGGAGCCTAAATTTTCCATATATGTGGCAAGATAAATGCAAGAAACAACAGGGTAATAACAGGGACCCAACAGCTACACTATGGAAAATAAAATCTAGTATTAGGTAACTGAGAGAATAAGTGCCTGACAAAGAAGGTGCATGAGCTTATTTCTGTCTGAATTCCTCCTTCCTTAAAACTCAGCCATTTCAGCTACCTTTGTTGCATATGTCTCAGCACAGCCCAATTTTCTGAGGCTCCTTGTACATTTTCCAGCAATTGTACATTGTCCAGCATTATCCCTTCCTGCACTCCCACCCAGGGGAGAGGACATTGCACCAAGGGAAAACTGCAGCAGTGCTGAATTTTTTCCTATGACATCCAGTCTGATCAGTCCTGCTCCTGTGACCACAGGTGAACGAAGCAGTAGCCCTAGAAATTATTTTTTAATTATTATTATTTTTGTTGCAAAATACAGACAAGGAAAACCAAAAGAGAGAGTTTGTTTTGCTCATTCTCAATATCAGCCCATCATTTGAGTATGTAGCAATTCCCCATGGCTTTTCCTAAGTCCTGAGAAAGGATGGTAGTGAATGCAGGGATGGCTCTCCTGCCCCATTTCACTTAGAGATTTAGTAACCACAACACCACTAACCTGTAAACAACACAGAGATTAACTCTTTTCCTGCTGAAATTAATACTTTCCTGCTCACAGCCAGCCAAAGTGGCAGCATCAAGGCTCAAAGCAGTCCCTACCCCTTGTCTGGTTATCTTACAAAAATGTTAAAATATGCTTAATGTTAATCAGTATGCTAAATGCTAATAAAAATGCATTTTTTTGTTAAAGCAACTATGTCATTAAAGCAACTATGTCATTCAAGTGGGCAATAACAATACCTGATAGTTTTATAACCTGAATGAAGATAAAATCTGCTCTCTCTGCCAGCAATGTGATTTCAAATGGTTTACTACATGGACAGATGTACACGAGATAAAAATTCATTCAGTAACATGAGCACCAGAGTCCAGTGAAATAATCTCATCCAGAACCTGCAGTTTTGGGAACGCATCCCAGGATCCTCAATGCTGAGGTGGGGAAGGGTTTTCAAATCCATCAACCAGCTTCCCCCAGTCAGTGATTTGAACATAAAGGCTTTTTTTTGGGAACCAACATATGATTCGAATAGTGCTTCCAATGAAATAAAGGCTATTTTACTAGATAACATGTTCATAAATTCAGTGCAAATTACTAAAGGTTTTGATGCCAATGACCAGAAAACCCAGCAACCAGATCTCTACGTTCCTTGACTTGCATAAAACAACGCCAGATGAAAATTTCACAGAACTGACAGTGCAGAATTTGAGTACAGAAGTAGTGATTGTGAATAAAACCTCTTCACTAGCTGGTCTGAAAGAAGGACCCTCTCAGGAGATGTTTTGGCAGGCTCAGTGGGAGGGAGCAGAGCTGGGGCCACGCCATACACATCAACCAGAATGGGATTTGTGGCTTTTGGTACATTATATCATAACCTATCTCAAACCATAGCTTGTAAATTCAAAGGGCAGCAGTAAGCAATGATCCCTGCCCTCATCCATGCCAAGAAATCAAAGGCTAATAACTGCTGGGAAAATCCTCCTTTCCTTATCCTGCCAGCTGCACTGTTTGGCATGGCAGGCAAGCACAGGGCAGCCTTGGGGGACTTGGATGGGCTGGGAGAGCAGAGGAGTTATAAATACCAGAGTTTTGGTTGGATAACAGCTCAGTTATTTATTTCATTCAGAAAGGAAAAAAAACCCCAAACACTGCTTTTTCTTTTTCTTTTTTTTTTTTTTTCTCTCTCTTTTTGTGCGTGCGCGCGTGTCAATAAATGCGAACTTTTCTTTTTCCCTTTTTTTTTTTTTTTTTAAGCAGATGCTTGACATAAAAGCTCTTTCATAAAACGTTCTTAACATCAGGGAGAGGAGCTGGGCAGCTGTGCACTGTTATTGTGTACACGGTAAATCAGGCACAAAAAGGGGCAGCACAGCAGGGCAGCAGGAGGGGAAGATGCACACTTAACCCCCTGCACACACTGCTGCTCTGTTTCCTTCCATCTCTGCCTGGCTGCACTGGGCACTGTATCTGTCATGAGTGTAACAGGCCATTTTCAATCTAAATCTTGTTATGGATTAATAAGCAAACACTTTCTCGCTTATTATGCAATTTATCATGATGAAAATTGCGTCGGGCTCCTCAAGGCTACATGCTGATACATTCATTTATTCAGTGCTCCGTGGACACAGAGCCATACTAATCTTTGTGACAGCTCAGGATGTAAGGGCAGGAGGGAAAATGACTCGGTGAGGAACAGCCCTGGGTGCATCTGAGCAGCTCCAGTCACAGACACCGGGGCAGGAGAGGGAAAACATTGGGGCTGCCTCAGCCACAGGACAAGAAACAACTCAAGGCCAGAGAAATAACCGTGTTCTCTCATTTCTACATATCCCTCCGTGCCTATCCCCCTGCCCCAGCCATCACCCCTCCTTTAAACCCTGAGGAAATTAAACTTGCCACATAAAATTGGTAATTTGTGCCTTAGCATAGTGTGAAAAGCAGCCAGGAGCTTGGATGGCAATCCCGGCCAGTTCCTTACTGCAGGTAGCAGTTAAAACGTGTGTTTACAAACAAGCACTTGTAACCACACCTGGGTAGTAAACCCAGAGCAGCTTTCAGAACTGTCTGGCTGGAAACCAAGTCCTAGGGTCAAACAGCCTGGCATTCAATGTTACTGCTATACCAAGAGACACAAAAGCAGAAAAGTCAACTAAAGTAACCAGACAAAGTAAATAAAAATATAAATACAAAGTTTCGATGTTTGACAATAACGATTGTAATTAAGAGATCAGTCTGGGATTTCCTGTGGTGCAACAGTAGCAAGCAGAGCACCCCAGGCACACAATCAGATGGAAACCTGGCTAATTTTTCAAGGGTTGTTTGGGGTTTTTCTATTATCCAAAGTAAAACACACTTCTGCCCTTGGTGAACAGAAATACAGACAGATTAACACCTCAATAACCAATGGTGATGACAGAGGGAATTTCAGACCCTGGATTTTTCATTCCTCCCCCAAGCAAAACCCTTCTAGAGGCACCATCCCAGCCCAGTCAGTTCCCAGCCTTCAGCAGAGAAGCTGCTACCCCATCACCAAACTGGGTAGCAATTACTTCACAAATTATCAGTTAAGGAAGACCACTAATTAAATAACCACAGAAAATCAAGGTTAAGCATGAGGTATATTTTAAAAACCCAGGGTCTTGCCACAGGGTGCTTGGGGTGCCAGCTGCAGGAAGATTTCTATGTCCCAACCAGGGACTGATTTGTTCCTGTGCAAGAGCCAGGTACCATCCAAGGAAAGTTGTGCCTCAGTGGCACTAATGTGCACTCACTTCTGTTTTTCAAGGCTTTCCATTGAAAGCAGGAAGCCTGAAATAGCTCTCAGAGCCAATTACACAGAGCACAGCATCACACTCTTGCATGACATAAACAGCCTGCTGTGGTCCCTTCTTATAGTGACTTTTAATTTTTTATTTATTTATACACAGAAATTGGGGCCTCTCCTTCTGCACTTGTAAGTACTCTGCTTTTTTAACACAAACTGAATACAGAAAGCCTGGTCAGATAGAATTTCAGATGAGGTGATCAATTGTACAACAGACAATAATAAAAATAAGGACTCTACTGCAAACCCCCTTCCTGTGCAAATAGTCCCTGTTGTCATTAAGCAAATTAATGTTGTGAGTGAAGACTGTCCAGATGCAAATTGGGGCCCCAGAGGAAATTTATGACATTTAAACCTCAGCTCACAAAATTCATGGAAATTCATCAAAAATATTACCCATGTCCTGCAAAGCCACCCATGTTAAAAGCACCCCAAGCACTAATATTCAGGAATCCTATTACCTAACAGAAAATGCATTAACAAAGAAGATGTTACCTTTATTACAGAAGTCATGTCAGTGACTTCACTTAGGCAGCAGTAAGAATGATTTGATTTAGCCATAGTTAAGTGATGGCGTGATGGATGGGAGATGGCACTAGTGAGTGCAGCAGCTTGCACACACAGGTGTGTAAAGATAACCAGAACTTGTACAGCTAGTGCTGTTTTTTAAGAAACAGAACCAATAGGCAACTAGATTTCCATGTACAAAAAGAAACACAACAAAAAACAAGCCAGCATTTTTTGTGTGCATTTTCAGCCGAAGTGTCAGCCTCCCTTATGAAATTTGCCCCCCTCCCCAACCCCAATTACAAATACCTAATTGAAAGAAGATTTTATTTCCAGGAGGTTAGAAGGGAGGCGCGAGGCAGCATCCCATATAAATCTTGATTTAGGACACTTTAATAAGTTGTTCTCTGACCCCAGAGACAGGCTGTGCTCCGGTGACTTTATGATCTCCGAGCAACCCTTCAATCTACAGGTTACCTTGATGCAATCCAGAGGGACCCCGCTGCTAAAACAACACCCAGCCCGCTTCCCAAACCCATCCACATACCGAACGGGTGCCTAAGCACCCCCTCACCCCCCAAAAAAACCCAACCACCCTCCAGGTCTGCTTGGGGTGGGCAAGACCTACTTGGCCAGCTGCTTCTCGGCGTCGGCGCAGAGCTCCAGCAGCCCCATGAGCACGGCCGAGACGTCCATGTAGGGCTCCCAGACGGTGAAGCCCCGGCCGATGAGGTCGATGGCAGTCCTGCGGATGGTGCTGTGGGCAGGCAGCTTGGGGCTGGGGGGCTGCAGCAGCAGGAAGGTCAGGGCCTTGCCTGGGGGAACAGACGGAGGGGACACGGTCACCGGGGGCAGCGGGGGCACCGCGGGCACCGCGCCCGCCGACCTGCGCGCCCCGCGCCCCGACTCGGGACGGGTGAAAATGGGAAGAAGGACTCAAATGGTTCCCTTCGGCCAGCACGTGCTAGGAAACCCCTGGGAAATCTCTTGTGTTGCTAACACAGGTGTTAAAACCTTCTCAGGAGAAAAAGGTACGTCAGGTTTGAGAGGATGCCTAAGGAAAATGAGCTTAAAAGATTAAATGTGGGAAAATCCCCATTAAAATAAACCATGGTGAGGCTGCTCTTTTTGGCCCCGGTATCTCAGCAGCAGGCAGCAGCAGTTCCTCCCAGGTGTGCTCAGCTGAGTGAGAAGCAGCAGAAAGAAGCCAGAGTCCACCAAACTCTCCCCCAGACAACTGCTTGTTTCCACGGGTGTCTCCAGCTCCTGGCCGTGGGTGGTTTGGGAACCAGGAACGTGATTTTACAGCAAGGGTTTTGCCAAAGACACTCCCAGTGCTGAGTGCCAGAGATGTGGCATCACTGCTGCCTGCTCTGGGAAAGGGATGGAAGGGTTTGGAAGGGCTCCCCAGCACCCTGTCCCAGGATGCAGAGTGGGATGGTGCTGGTGACCACCTCTGCTCCCACCTCTCAGCAGCTGCAGAGCCACAGCTGGGGCTGCTGCTGAGGGAGCACTGACAGCCTGTGGGCATTTAAATAATTCCTCAATTAATAAAGCCCTCAGTTCTCATCACCATGCTGCCCACTAAAGCAACATAATTAATAATTTCATATAACAGACTGGTTTCTAATAAGAATAATCACTACATAGAAATGTGCAGGAAGGTTTAAACAAGTACCATTCCGAGATTAAGATTATTTATCATTATCTCTACATAATTATTTGTTACTCCTTAATAATACCAAGTTAGCTTGCTATTGTGGTAAAAGATAACCTATTGACTTAAACAGGTTTTCCTTTAGTTTTCAGAGCTGTCCTCTATGAGCTGCTTGTTTGGTTTATTTAATAACCCCCTGACACTTCTAGCTCACAGAAAAGCCACCAGCAGCCACACTTCTATAGTCCCTTCCCACTGACCCCTTCCACGTGGGTAAGGAAAGAACTGGAACTTTCTTCTTGAAGCACATAGCAGGCCAGGAAGCTCTACTTTGCAAGAATTTTACATCCCAAACACAGGAAGCTTATCTAAAACCATCACTACAATGAATTCCACCTACCTTTTCCAGAGGAATCCTCCCAGCACTGTTCCTGCTGACACCTGCCTTGTGTAAATTGAGCCAAGGAAAAAGATGAACTAAACAAAAGTCTGTCTGCTGCCCGTTTCTCAGCCTGGACATCTTTGTTTAAGCTTTGACTTGGCTTAAATGAACGAATTAATATTGACAAAAACATCAACTAAGCTAATGAGTTGTTAGTTAAGGCAATAAACATGTCACATTAGAGTCAGTGCAGTAAAGAGGTAATTAGCCCTGGAAAAGCTGAGCTGATGGGGGCTGCGGAGACCCTTGGCAGTGCAGGAGCCCCCCTGGGATGGGCACAGCCCAGGATCAGCCCCTGGGCACCTCTCCATCACCCCCCCAAAAAAAAACATGGGCAAGAGAAGAGCTACTGAATGGGGCTTCAGGGAAAGTTTGGGCAACACAGCCCAGGACAGCAAAGATCCCACCCAAGCTCCTCGTGACCACCCTGCTCCTCCTGCCCCTCCATCTCTGTGCACACCAAAAGCACTGTAACCAGGGGGCTTCTCTTTCTGCCCAGAAATCCAAATAGCACCATACTCATTAAGCAAAATAAAATACTATGAAAAAAATCTGCCCTAGCAAAACTAAGTTTTGATGACTTAGACATACCTTCTGTTAGAAAAAGGCACTGAGAAACAAACCAACAAAAGCTCATTCTATTGAGAATTTGGGTGTGACTGACCAGGCAGAATGACTGCAAGTGGTAACTTCACAGAAACACAGCTCAGGCGAGGGCATTGCCAGATAAATCAGCACTAAAATATAATTTTGTTCCAAATGCTTTATGCTCTGTCAGTACACGAACACCACAAGCACAGGAAAATAACACAAGTGGCAGAGGAGGACACCCACGGTGCAGATAATGAGATTTTGTCCCTGGCCACCTCGTCAGTGCCAGGGAGCTGCCACCTGAAGCACCAAGCCCAGGGTGGTTCTTTCTCAACCAGTCGAGAAGAGCAAAGTTCTGAGCCCAAGTACTGAAGTGCTCTCCCCATGCAGGACAGAGACAGCGGATCTGCCAGTTCTCTGAGCCTATTTCTGGATATCCTCTGTGACACCCCCAGACACCCCCCAAAAGCTGTTCCCAGCCACCAGCACTAACAAGCTGCCTCCTTCCCATCTGCTTGCTGCAGCACTAAAAGAAAGGCTCGAGTTTTTGATCCTTATGCCATTTTTATTACTGAAATTCAACCTGAATACTAAAGCTTACCCCTTATTTTCCATGCACACAGCCCCTTGGATTTCTGCAATGTCTTTCCTTGCACGGCCTCCAGAGCTTTGAGCACACGACATCAGTCAGCACTGTTAGCCCCATTTTGCCGACAGATTTAAAAAAATTAAATACTTTGCTCAGGGAAATCAATAGCACAGGCATGAACTAGACACTGGGAACTCTGGTTCTCATCCTCATAATTTGCCATGAGATCAAATTCCAACTAAATAAAAATGATGGACTCCAAGAACATGCTTTAACTTGCTTTGCATCTTTTTTTTTAAATAAAATCAGAAAAAGTGAAGAATGACAGATGTATTATTTTCAGTCTGCCTTCTCTCCCTGTCTCCGTGGTTTTCTACAAGAAATTAAACCAAACTGATGATTTTTTTTTTTCTGATTTGACAAATACCTCTGTGAAATGCCAAGAGAAAGACAGAAACAGAGATTTGCATACCTGGGTTAAAAATCCATATCCCTTAATCCCTTCCTATCTCCAGTGCAGTGAACTTTTATTACCTATCTTCCCTCATCTTTCAGACAGGTGTAAAACCAGAGGATATTTCTAGGCCTAAATGTAAAAATAATTTTATTATTTAAAGGACCTTAAATACAAATATAATGAAGATTTTTTTTTTTTTCAGTTACACTCGAAGTCCAATTTGCTAATTTTTACAGAATTAATCTTTGGCATTTTTTTTTCTTTTGTTCTTTAATACACTTCTGACACACATTTTGTCTCCTGCCCCTGTGCTAGCAGACACTGCCTTTTTGCTGATGATCTCTGCAAGCCATTTAAATATCATTCCTGCAACAGGTGCAATGTCTGCAACTTCTGAAGTGGTTTCAGGGCTGAGATGGATAAGAAGGTTTGTATTTCCTTCCAGAAGTGTGGTCTCAGAGCCCAGAGAGCACTAAGGAGTTACTGTGCATGCCAGTGAGGAGGCTGCATTTTACTCCCAGTAGGAACTGATTGGGAATTCAGTGTGAGCTGTTCCTGTGTAAAAGCAGGAAAGCAAAGTGGCTGGAAAGGAGAAGCTGGAATGAGCAAAAACTTACATTTCAAATGATATTTATGACTTGCTTAAGTCCTTTTGCTTGTTTCTGTGGAAAAGGTGGATGCTGGTAAAAGCAGCACAGTGGGATCAGGGCAGGTGGATGCAGGGAGAGGTGGGGATGCAGCCCAGCCCAGCAGGATGCTGCCATCTCCCAGCCCTCCCCAGATTTATAACAACCTGTCAGGGCTTTGGAAATGGGATGTTTCTGCAGTGCATACACAACTTGGGGCTGTACTGGACAGTGAAGATTTCATTTTTTAACAATAGAAGAAAAAGAAAATCTGTTTGCTTTGCCTCGTGTCTGATCAGAAAGGAGGTGTCCTCACCCACCCCAAAGACTCCAAAACATCAGAAATGGGATTTAATCCAAAGGGGAATGTTTCTTCCATTAATTACCCAGATAAATTCTGGAAAGGTAAGAGAGGTTTACCAGCCAGAACCACCAATACCAGCTGCAGTAAATTGCCTGTGTTTCCATTAAACTGAGAAATACCTTTGGCTTTTCACATGAGGTGCGCAGACAGCACAGAATATTCCTGAGCAGGGCCAGATGAGCCCTGGCCCTACGTCCTTTTAAAACTCTGTAAGATTCAGATGTAATTCAACAGAAAGGGAGACAAAGGAAAAAGAAGAAAATGTTTATAGTAGGTGCTTTGCCAGGCTTTTCAGGCTAACTCTGGCCTAGTTAAACCCACCTAACAATCCCATTTTTCTTCCTCTCAGAACCTGCAGTGGGGGAATCAAATGTGAAAGCAAGATCAATTCTCTTCCAAGACAGAAAATGAGTTTCAGATCAGACTTGTTTCAATTTATGGAGAGAACCCAACTATGCTGGCTTAAATGCATTCTTCCTCTAACTATGAAATTGTATTACTGTGCTATAGAAAGAGTAAACTATCATTATTTTAATCCAAAATTTGTTTATAATCTAGCAGGAAGGAGAAAGCCAATATGACTTGAGCCATAACCGTGCATTAAACCTTGTATTTTTGTTCCTGTTAATTGCCTAATTCCATTAACCCACACTATTTATTTTAATCTAAATTATATAATGTTTCCTAAAGAAAGCTATCTCCATACAAATGACCATCATTTCATAGGAAGTAGCTGCTTTGTCCATCCCCGTGCTGACCAAACTACACATGAATCATTGGAGTTTTCTCCTCTTACACATAATTGCAAGGAATTTTCTTAAGCAGACTGGACACCCCTGACCTGCCCGACAGTGGAAGATGCACAAGATGCAATGAAATAAATCAAGTCAACACCACAACTTTGTCCCAGGAGTCTGGGATCACAACTTCCCCTCCTCACAACCTTCCAGTCCTTGGAGGGCAGAGGCTCTCTCTTCACAAGGAGCCACAAGCAAAGGACAAGGGGCAGCAGTTGCACCAGGGAAGGTTTCATATTGACATAAGAAAGAGGCTTTTTTACAATGCAAACAACCATTCCCTGGAACAACCTCCCCAGGGACACAGCCGAGTCCCCACTGCCAGGGGATTTCAAGATGCAGCTTCCAAGGGCTGTTGTAACTTTTACTGCTGCTCTCTGTAGGGATTTACTCCCACCAGCTCTTTGCCCTCCCCAGTGTGATCCCCCAGCTCTGGGCTGGTTATGTGCTCCTGGGCTATGGCATTTCACACAGATGGGTGCAAAAGCTGCTCACAAGCAACAGACACCGAGGATCTTCACACATCTATTCCTCAGCACATCCCACCTTCTTCCCAATGAATGCAAGAGCTTCCAGCAAAGCCTATTAGCTAGAGAGAAGGTCAAGAAAAACCCCAGAACAGTTAAGAGAAATAATTTCCAATATTTATAAACCTAAGCACTAATCAGCTCATCCATTGTAAATCCAACCCCCTGCCCCTTGCCTTAACAGCAATATTATGCTGATTCTATTTGTATATTTTCTCCTACACCACTCATTTCCAAGATGAGCAAGTTAAATATCTCCCAGGTGCTTCCTGGCTTTATGATTATTATCACACCTATCTGTAGAGATGGCAAAACTCAGACTCCTCTCCTTCTCTGCTAAGGATGCTTGCTCTGGCATCTGCAACCCTACTGAAGGAATAACTGGTACTCTGAGTTGGTAGTGTCTGAGTTTCTGTTCCTCTTCCTCATTACAAAGGCAAGCAGCCATTCATCAGAAGTTATTCTGAAGTGTTCTTTTTAAACATGCAGGCTACTGCCTGGCAATGTTTGGGCACAATTTTCTTGGCTCCATGCAGGGCTGGATGTAGGAATGACCCAGCCCAGCACACAGGGAAGAAGCCCAGCTTGTCCTAAGCTTTGCTCCCTCTCCCTGGAGCTGGACCTGCCCTCCCAGGGAATGTCCCAGGGATGCTCCAAGCAGCCTGCAGGGCTCTGGGCAGCCGAGGTCAGAGGGACCAATGCAGTGAGTGTCCTGAATTTTTATTACCCCCACCAGGGTGAGAGGCTCAGAGCTGAGCTGTCACTTAGGGAGGTGCACAGACTGCTGGAAAACATGACCCGCGGGGGCTTCTTTGGTGCTGAACCTTCCTTGTAGTCCAAACACAAAGAAGAGAGCTTTGGGTCACCAAGATACAGCCTTTTACCACAGGCAGGATGTTAAATATGCAAGACCAAAATCTCTGATAAAAACACACGGTTCCAATTAACTCTCCTTCTATAGGATTTGGGGGAAAAGGTGAATTTCATTTCTAGGATTTGATTTTGTTGCTCAAGCCACAAACAGATTTAAATTAGGGCACAATATCCGCCCCAGAGATTGACTGCTTTTCTGCCACGAGCATTGACTTTTTTTCTAAATATTATCTCTAAGGCTAAGATATAGATTTTCATAAACCACCATTTTTCCATATTTTTTTTTTTTTTTTCTCTTTTTTCCCTTCGGGGACAAAATTCTGCTCAAGACAATGATCTAATCGCATGAACTCAGGAAAAAAAGCACCCTTCAGCCTGACAAGTACACTGAATTTCACAGCTGAGCTGAGGCTCACAGAGCCGAAACAGCAGGATGATGTCCTGAAGCAGAGGATCCATGCAAACCCCAGCAGCTCTGTGCCTGAGTGATGGAGAGCCCAGCCCCAGCCCCAGCCCCAGCCCCAGCCCCAGCCCCAGCCCCAGCCCCAGCCCCAGCCCCAGCCTGCACTGCTTGCTGGGGATGATAAACCCCCTGATTTGCTTTAATCACTCTGCTGTGGTTTTGGTTTTGCTTAAATTAAGTTACAGAGCGTGTTTGCCTAATGTGCTCTGAAAGGCTGCTGCTCAGGTGCTCGCCTGATTTATTGCTGCTGCAGGGGCTGAGCCCCAGCACTCCCTGGGCTCTCTTAATTGCTGCTGCCCGCTCAGCCAATCAGATCTCCAGCAGATGCATACGATTAGTGGGGACCAACCTCCTCATCCTCATCCTCCTCATCCCCATTCTCCTCATCCTCGCCCCAGTGGCAGCTCCAATCTGTTCACCCCACAGAACCACCGGATCAAAGGACATGAGCAAAGGTTACAGGGCAGTTATAAAGCAAAAATCTCCTGTGTTCACCCAGACTCCCGTGTTTATTCCATGCTAGATTCTAGGGTTTGGGATACTATAAAAAAAAATAAAAATCCGTAATGCTGGAAGCCCTGATTTAACAAGCTTCACACCCCGAGTCATCTGGTGCTTACTTATTGGTGTGTGCCTGCAAAAGGGTAAAAAGGGATCCCAAAGCCCCAGCACACCTTGAAAGGTAAATCTCTGGCACACACGCAGACACAGCTCCAGGAGCCACAGAATTATTGTGAAGATAAATACACTGCTCAAAAAAGGCATTCTGAGGCTGGGGTGATGAGACTGGTAGAAGATACTGCTGCGTGGTGAAGCCTGAATATTAGGCAGTAAATCACACAAAAGAAGCAAAAATCCCAACTTGAGGAAAAGAACAACACAAGCAGTATCTCATCCTCTTTGTACAGCAACAGCCCTGACCCAGAACCAGAGACCTGGCCCATGAGCCCCACTGCCCCCCACTTACCCTCCCAGTCCCCCCAGTTGTGCCAGCGCTGCCCTCACCCTCGGGTTGGGCAGAGAGGGTGGGAAAACATCAGGTGGATGCAGATCCCCACTTCACACATGGATCTGTTACACTCCCAGTTTCCTCGATATTGTATTTGCTTTGAAAAATAAGTGTTTTCATCCTAAGCTAATGACTTCACCATTTTGGCTGAGGGTTTCCAGAGACTGGAGAGTCCAAAGGTGACTTCTCCGAGGTGTAACAGTTTACAAAGAGGGCTCTGCAGTGTGGGGAGGCAGTACAACCCCTCACAGTTATGCAGACATGTTTATTTCTATTTCTGTTCAGAAACATCACTTGCTGCTCCCCCTGCCCAGCAGGCCAGAAGGTCAGGGACGTCAGGCCAGGGAGTTGGGACATCATTAAAAAATAGCAAACGGTTCCAGGAACCTAAAGGCTGCTGAGCTGATAAAATCCCAAAAGCAGCAGAGCTGGAGGGGCTGCCAGAGCCCGGGTAATGTGGAAACCCTGGAATTGGCTTTGGAAGGAGGTACCACACAGAGCCTGCAAAGGCAACATAAATAACTCAGTCCTGTGAACATGCTGTCACAGATGACACTGACTGAGTTAAAGGGCAAAACACTTATCGTTAATAACGATATTGATGGCAGATGCTTTGAAAAATATACTGCATTAACAGAAACAAGTATTTTCATATTCAGGACAGAACAGTCATTCAGATTTATCAGCCCATTAACTTTATAAACACAGCATTAGCTGCAGCTTAAGTGTGATGTGGTGCATCCGTAATGAGAAATTCTACGGGTGGCATTTTATAATTAAATATCTCATGAACTAGTTGTAAGGTCAACAGAGATTAATGCAGGATGTCGGGCAAGGTCACCGCATGGATTTCTAGAGAATTCCACCCTCTCAGGAAGGGTCACAGTTATTATTTTCTTAAATACAATAAATCACAGCGTGCGGGATTTATACAGCAAAACCTCCGCACGCGTTAACGGCGGGAACGAAGAAGTAATTAATTCTGATAACTCCTTTGGAAACAGCAACCACTCTGGCTTTGGGCTGGGTGACTCCCAGCAGGCAGCTGCTCACAAAGGCTGAGCAGTAAGAAGTTATCACACCTTAGAGCAACGGGGAGGAGAGGAACCACCGGGAATGCTCTGCTGGGATGCTGTGCCCCGGGTGCCTCTGATGGAAACTCCTCACAACAGAGCTGTGCCCAACACCACACCTGGGGCTGAACACTGGCACAGGGCAACGACCCCACCAACAGCAAGACCTGTGCCACAACTTCTTGGCAACCTCTTCTTGTGGTGTGGCTAGCTGGACGTTCAGCATTCCTCACCTTTCCCTTTCCCAGGGAAAGGATATTTTAAGGGAATGCCTTGTACTGCAGTCTGACCACCCCTTCCTGCCCCCCCGGACCCCAGAGCAAGGGGAAGCAGTACCCTGGGCTACTCACATGTGTGCCTGGCCAAGGAATAATTTGATCCACCGCTGGTCAGCCCAAAGCCCTCAGGAATCTGACTGGAGCTGCGGGGCCGGGTCAGCAGTTTTGGGGGCTCAATCTCAGCCCCAAACTCTGCCCCGATCACCCCCAGCAGCACGATGGCTGTGGCTTGTTTGCGTCTCTCCTCGTAGGACGTGGAGATCTTCTTCATTTGTGGCAGACCAGACAGACAGCCTAAAACAAAAAGGGAGAAATGTAATAAAAATCAAAAGCAGGGATTATTCCTTAACACTCCAAACCACAGCGTGGTTCCCAGATTAAAAAAAAAGGGTGTCAAGGTAATTTAAATCCCCCCTTCAGGCCTGGTACTGCCCTTGCCAGGACTTGCAGCTGCTGGAGATGATTCCCATTTAACTCCTCAAAACCTACAAGGCACCACAAAAGTCTAACTACACCTATTGCAAGGTCTGTGTTCAGTGACACCCTCCCTTCAGAAACTGTCAGCATCTACTAGAAAAAAAGAGCCAGAGAAGTGTCTTATTTCATATTTGCATTTGCTCAGTTTATAAGAGATCAGTAGGATTCTGTGCCTGGTTGGTTTTTGTGAAAGGTGATTTTTTGCTTCCTTCTTGTTAAAGTTGTGTAACAAGCTGTGTTGTTTGTTTGTTTGTTTTTTTAATAAAAATAATAGTTTTAATGAGAACTTGTTCATATTATGTAACAGAATCTTAGTTTAGGATCATCAGCACATTCAGATCCTTACTAGATTTTTTCTGCTAATAAATGCTATTAAGCCCAGCTATTATTCTTTCACACAAATGCCATTTTAACAAACATTCCTAAAACCAGTGGAAAAAAACCCGCACTGGTTTATGAATTTTCAATAAAAGTAAAAGGTACATCATTAATGTGATACAGCCCGGGGATCTTGAATTTCACTAAGCAGATGAATTGTATTTTTTTTTTAACAAACGAAAAAAAAAAATCTTAGAAAAAATTGACTGGCATGAGAACACTGCATTCATTTACTCTGACAAGTACAGGTCACTTTTACCTCTAATACTGATTCACAGCATGCTAGGAAATGCCCTACCATACATTTCTACAAACATTTTAACCTTTTCTCCAAGCCCTGCTCCTACCTCTTTGCCACCAAGGGGACAGCACCGCCGGCACCGAGCAGGACTCACTGGGCTCAGGGGCTACCAAAGAGTGACTGGCAGGGCACGTCTCTCTGCTAGTGACATTCTCATGGCCCAACAGGAACAGGAGTGTTTCCTTACAGGAAACCTTAACAAATTTTAGCCCCTGTGTTACAAAATCATCCTTGTTCAGGTGCCCGCGTTGTGGCGGTGGCAGTGATGTGCCAGCCAGAAGGGAGAGAAAAACAAGGGAAAGCTCAACAATGCTAAGGGAGAAGAGAAAAAAAAAAAAAAAAAAGGAAAAAAAAAATCAATAGGAACTGCCTTCAGAGAAAGAAGGATGAAAGTGGGCTGCAACAGACAAAGCAAAGAATATCCCAGTTCAATTCTTGAGCGCTCGCTTACCCCCCTCCTCGGGAACACCTGCTTAGGGTCCCCTGCGCCTCACCCTCCCTGCAGCCTCCCCACGGCACCCAGGGGCTCAGAGCCACCGGTGGGTGCCCCCACAGAGCCCCTTCCCGGGGTGTTCCTGCTGCTGGGGACCCCCTGCTCCGGGTGCCAGCACCGTCCGGTCCCCGCGGCCGCCTCCGGCCCGGGTGCTCGGCCCCAGCCCGTGACACTGCAGATCAAGATGAATCGGCACCAACTCCCGGCCCCGAGATTGTTTTATACCATTTAATTTAGTTTCTTCCCCTGCTTGGCTGAGCACAGCCCCGGTTATGGATTTCTATTCTAATGGGGTGCAGCAGGCGCAGGAGCGGGCGGCGGAGCAGATGCTGGAGCAGGGGCCGGCGGGATGCTGATCAATAGGCCAGGGCTGACCCCGGCTGAGCCGCCCGCGGCTCCCGGCCCGGCAAGAAAGGAAGAGCCAACACATGTGCTGCTTCCAGTAGGAAATTAAACCACGGGGGCACTCGGCGCTGAGCCTCCCCCCCGCCCTCCTTTCATCTGATTACAGCGATATGAAGTTAACCCTTCAGCACAGCCCGGCGGAGGGGATGCACAGCACCCTGCGGGTCACCCCCTGCTTCAGCCCAGATGGAGAGCCCAGGGTCAAACAGCAGCGACACACACACACACACCCACACACCCACACACACACACACACACACACACACACCACAGCCCGGGTCCCCCAGGCCACCCCTTCCTTCCACAAGGAACCCCGGGCCCAGCCAAGCGCTCCTGGGGCTGCCTGGATCATTCCCGGGCTGCCCCTGGATCATTCCTGGGCTGCCTGGATCATTCCTGGGCTGCCTGGATCATTCCTGGGCTCCCCGATCATTCCCGGGCTGCCCCCACCACTCCAGGATCCAGCTGTGGAGGAGATAACTCTTTGTTAACCAAGCAATGAAATCCAGCCCGAGCAGGATGGAAAAGATTCCTGGTTTCATTAGTGACCCAACGCACCATCGTCTTCATCCCATCACTGCAGCAGCCAAGGGTTTGCTGCCTCAAAAAAGCCCCAAATCCAAAAAACAAACAAACAAACAAAACCAAAAAACCAGACCAACTGAAAAATAATCCCCAAATCAATGAAACCCCACCCCTCTCCTCCCAGCAACATCCTTTCCCAAGATCTCTGGATAAGAGGGGAAAAAAGGAAACCGAAATGTTTTTGCCACTACATTTAATGACCAGCAGAAACACACAACTAATTGTAACCATTTCCTACAAATAAACTGACACCCGTGTGGGAGATTTGAAAATAATGTCTCTGGAAGTAGTCCTTGCTACAGTTTCATTTGTCTCATGAAAATTTGGTATTTTCTCACAACAAAGTCCCTCCATTTAATCATGCTAAAGGGTGACACAGAGATCCATTTTCTTGACAGGACGGTTGATCACCCTTTCAGAGTCAGAAAATTAATAACCCCAAATAGCTCTATGTGGAAAACAGAAGCTGCACTGGCAAAAGGACAAAAACCTTCTACATTTCAGGTGTAAAAATAACACACTTCTGGATCCACACACGGAGAGGGAAACCTCACCCTCACCCTGCAGGGTTTGCTCCAGACAAAACAACCATATTAAATATTTCAGAATATCTCAGTTTGAGAACTAAACATCCATAGCTGGCTAGAGGAGACAGCTTTCCAGATAGCACCAAGCACCTTTATGAAGTGTTTAAAATATAGGTAAAATATTTGAGAAGTTTAAATTGTTTAAAAGGCTGTGAGATATCGATCACTTCATTTAAAAAGCAGTCAGAGAGTACAGCCACGAGGGCAGGATAAATTTAACAGTTTGAAGCACTTTACTAAATAACTCTAAAGATCATGTTAATTGGCTTTGCACAGTTCTTGGGTAAAATTAATTTTATCCTAGCTTACAATAAAAGGATTAAAAGACAAATTAAGTTCTCCAGGTTTAACTGGAATGGGAATCAATGGATTTGAATTAAGGCTGAAGAGGGTTTTATGAGAGCTGGACTGCTCCCAGGCAGCAGATACCTGCGGGTAGGCACCCCCTGATGGCACCCCCAGACTGGATCAGGTGTTAGAGCCAGGCAGCAGTGGGTCTCAGAGCCTTTTCTTACTCTCAGACTGGTGGTTTGAGCATGGCAGGGTGGCCCCTGGCACCCCAGTCCCCCAAACCCCTGCCCATCCCTGTTCCACCCTCCTGGGCAGCCAGCCCCTCGCCCTGGGGGTTGCCCTTCTGTCCATCAGATTTTAAAAATACAGAATGTATTTGAAATGAATTAAATAATTTGCTCAAGACGACAAATATATTTTGTATAAATGTAGCAGAGGAGTCAGCCCTTGTAACCAGATCTGGTATTTTGGGGGCAGAGAGAAAGCCAGCAATCAAAACCCTCTTGATTTTTGTTACCACTCACATCCCCAGCATTGAATGAACGTGCTCAGAAGTCACTGCTGATAAAAGAAAACTGAACTCCATGAAAAGCATTGTCACTTTCCCCCCTCCTGCCTGCCAGCTCCCTCCCTGAATTTCTTTTGTTAAATTTCCCTTTTATTTCTGAAGGGGGGAGCTGTAACTCGGCAGGTTGGGAAAGAGGTTTCTACCCTTTTCTTTTCCTGAAAGAAATTATCATTAGCTAAGTTCAGGACAGCCCCCAAAGCCCTTCTTTCAGACACCAGGGAGGAAGGGAACACACACCAAAATGTGGCAGAGACAGGACTGATGGCACCAGCCAGGGAAGCTCTTCACCCCTGGAGCTGCCCCAGCTGCTCTGCACTCTGCTACAGAAGAAGACACAAGAGTTATGCAGATTGCTTCTGTGCATCTTGGTTGTAAATAATTTAAAACATTTCTCAACGTCAACTGCACTACTTTCTTACAGTAAATAAATGTACAAAACACTCTGCTGGTGACCTAAGAAGGAAATAGCAAAAGACTTTGAGAAAACTCTTTATGAAGCAAAATACAAAATATTTCTCTTCCCTGCTAATTGTTCAGCATCCTTAAAGCAGCCAAAGCCATGCAAGGGTTTGCTTATATGTCTAGTTTTTAAGCTTACATACAGACAAACAAATACAGTAATTTCAGCACCTCCTGAAAGCTTTCAAAGCCAGGAAGTTCACAATAAATCAGGACCAAAAACTGCTATAAAGAAATAAGAACCCCAGAAAGCGAGGAAAAGGCAGGAAACAATCTGTTTGAGCTAACCTTAGGAAAAGTGTGGTTATTGACTACGAAGCTGCCATCAGGAAAAGCAGGTTCCAGAGCCATTCCTGCATCCACAGCTCCCTCCGCTGGCACCGCAGAGGAGGCTCCGCCGGGACCACAGCGCGGAGCGGGGCGAAGGATGCTCGGGGTGGGAGAAGGGGGGCATGAGCCACCTCACCTGAGCCTGCTCCTCACACTTTTCTCTCTATAGGTGAATGAAAAAATATTCAGTGGCTCCAGACTGTCTCTTCTCATCTCAAGAGCTCGGCTTGCTTTGGAATAACCATCTTGTTTTTAAAGAAAATTAAATACCCTCCCAGCAGGGCAGGAGCAGCAACACAAAGCAGCCCCTAAAGCCTCCACACCACAACCTCCTCCAGAGATGCCAAAGTCCAAGCCATCCTTGTCCAGATTTAACTGACACACTCCTTCTCCTTCCACTTACAAAGAAAGAGGCAAAAATATAAAGCTTTTTCTTTGGAGCAACTGATTTCTACTTTCAGCCCTTTGCTCACTGATAGTGAAAAAACCTACTGCAAATACAGATAATTCACACATTCCTCAAGTTACAACACTTGCATCTTATAAACCAGGGAAATTCTAGTGTCTTCAATATATCTATGAAATACACACGAGTGCAGACCAGAAGCTCACCTATTTTGTGACACCGATTTTTTTTTTCCCCTTCCATGTTAAAAAATGTATTTTCCAACCTGGCTGCCACCCTGACAGCCAATAATAACAGAGGAATTTGGCAATGCAGTGGGCAAAGAGCTCAGCTGTGACTGCTAACTCCTATTTCCCTTCTGTGATTATTAACCATTTTTTTAGCATTTTAACCTTTGCTGGTTTCATATTCCTTCAGACTGGGCTGTTCCAGGAAGCCCACACAAGAGGGAGAATCAAAGCTCCATTTCCAACAGCATCTTGTTCATTAAGACATAACACAATTTGTAATCAATTTTGTGACTGTTCCCATAATTGAGATGAGAACTGTAAAAGATTAAAACCAAACTGTACTGCAGCATTATCCAGATATAGCAGAAATGCAGACTGTTTGAATAAGATTTACTCAAGAAAAGAATTAGGGGCACTTCACTGGCATAACAATTGGTATTTTTAAATTAAATCTCTTGCTGCAGTTTATAAAGATATCTGCCAAAAACAAACAAATAAACAAACAAAAAAATCCTCAAACAAACAACACAACTATTAGACAGAGAAGGGAGACAGAAGTAGTAAAAAAACCCAATGAATTTTATGAAAATTTCCTGCATGTTCCATTATTGTAATTGGCAAAATACACACATTTCAGATCCTGAAAGCTGACTTGATAAAACCACCTGAAAATAAATTTAGGTAAGGATCAGCAAAATAACAGTTCTGGCATAAAAAGAAAAGCTCTTTTGGGGGGGGTTTGTTTTGGTTTGGTTT